>NW_009734987.1:0-485 GCF_000703405.1 Apaloderma vittatum | reverse complement strand
GAAGGAAAAAAGTCTTAACAGTGTGGATGGTGAGACACTGGGCCAGGTTGCTCAAGGAGGCGGGAGAGGCCCCATCCCTGGAAGCATTCAGGGTCACGGTGGATGGGAGTCTGAGCAACCTGATCTACTTTAAGATGGCCCTGCTCCTTGCAGGGAGAGGTAGATTGGACTAGATGACCTCTAAAGGTCCCTTCCAACCCAAACTATGATTCTGTCTTTAGGGGGTCATAGTGCTTGGGAACGTAGTGCTTCATTCCTACTTGCTTTGTTATGTAGAAAGCAAAACACGATGTAATTCAACATTGTCAGCTCCAATCTGGATCTATGGCAACAACCATGAAAGTACACAAGTCTTGTTTTGCTGTGATTTCTTAGATCCCCATTGACATTTGCAATGCTGTGTTTTGGAACAGCATTAGTGAGAAGAAAAATTGACAATTCTGCTCACATTACGTTTTTTTTCCCCTCAGTACTCAAGATTGAGT
>NW_009734986.1:0-554 GCF_000703405.1 Apaloderma vittatum | reverse complement strand
AGCAGAACCACTTCGTCGGCCCCACTTAGGGTTTGACACAGCCCCCTCCGAGCCCGCTGGGGTCCTGTCCTGCTTTCCTCACTGCTGAAACCCCTGCGGAGCCCTCTCTGATGGTCGCCCTGAAGTGCCTGGAGACACCTCTCCTCCCCGTGAGCTGAGCACCCAAAAACTGGCCGTTGCGAAGCGACGGGGTGTGATTTTTCTGCTTGCTGCTTCACTCTGGTTTTGTAGCTCTGCATGCCTCCCAAGATTAACCCGAGGGAGAAGCACCTCGTTCGGAGAAAAACCTCGTTCAAATAAAGTTTTCTTTCACTATTTCCCGGGCTCGGTTTCATTTTGGCAGGGAGTAGTTCGGGAAGGCAGTCTCCAGTCCTGCCAGCTGAGAAGCAGCATCTGCCCTCGGAGAGTGAATCTCCCTCAGCACGTCGCAGTTTGCCGGGGCATCACCAGGAACACCCCCATCCTCACCGACCCTCAGGAGGGGGGTAGGAGCAAGCAGAGCTGAGAGCAAGCTCAAAGGTGACCCTGGGGAGGGGGGTCGAGAGGGGCTTCCA
>NW_009734985.1:0-2803 GCF_000703405.1 Apaloderma vittatum | reverse complement strand
TGGCTGGCCTGCCTGGCGCGGGGCAGGAGAGCAGGCTCAGCCCTTGCGCAGGAGCCAAAAGAGGTGTAGGTTTGGTTTCTGGTCACGCCGCGTCGCTGAGCGATGCTGATCAGGTCACTCTGCTTCCTTGCTGGCCTGCCTGCGTGGCGGGGACATCTGTATCTGCAGATCTTAGGGCTCTTTGATCGATTAAAGCAGCTCGGGTTGTTGCAGGGAAGAGGGCCTGGCTGGGTGATGCAAATCGCTCACTGGCAGGGACTGGGTGGGATGTTGGGCAGGAGGGGAGCACTGGTGGAGTTAGCATTGAGTTTTCTTCTGGGGAGCAGAGATGGTTGATCTCCGAGGTGTTTGAAACCCTTCCCCAGTTTCCTTCCTCAGGATTTGGGTGTTTGCAGGTGTTGCTCACGCGGGGCGTCGGTGCTGGGCATTGCGACACCATCTCCTGCCTCCCACAGAAAGAGAGCTGATACACGGGGAAGCGCTGGGGTTACGTGACTTATATGTGAAGATTTCATTAAATCAGGTTGAATTTTGTGCTGTTTGTGGGTACAGTTTCCTATTCTTCTGCAAACAGGGGCTTTGCACCCCCCAGGAGTTGGAAACGTGCGATGTGCACGCTCCTCCTCTTCCCGTCTTTCTTTTTAATTTTTGTGTTGAAAACAGGAGGTCTGATGAGATTTCTCCGCTGCTCATGCTCACCTGTGCCTTTTGCCTTTTTACTGCCTGATATGTTAATTACAGCAGATGAAACCGAGTGCCGGTAAATCTTGAGAGAGGTCACCGCTGTCACATGCCAGCCTCCGGATGGGGGACACACCGTCCCCGCTCCCTCTCGACCACAAACACGTTTTCCATTGCTGTTCCTTCGAGCTCTCTCCCTCTCTTCTTAACGTGCTGCTTGTGTAATTGTTGGCTGTTGTCCGCTAATGATTATAAATTAGCGGCCGAGTGTATAAAAAGTTAATGAAGTTCTGTCGGTGGAACCATTACGCCTTCCCAGGCTGGCACGTACAGGTCGGCTGAGCCGGTAAGAAAAGCCAGACGCCGAGTCCGGCCTTTCAGGGGATCAGGTTTCAGCTCGCTCGCTCTTTCCTGCTCTGTTTTTTCTTGCTCGATGGAGCCAAAGTTGAGCACTGGGAATCCCAAAAGCTGGCAGGTGATATTTTTCTCTGCTGTGGAGCACGAAATCACCGCGATGCTTGCGTATCCTCCACCATCGCTTATTCCCAGTCCTCGTGTTCCAGTGTACTAAAGGCACATCCCCTACTTGTCCCCCTTCCTGGCTCCTTCAGGCGTGGCATCTAAGGACACCCTGAACTTCTCAGTTCTGGCCTGTAGCAGCTTTTCTTCTGCATGTGGGCTTTGGGCAGGTGACATCTCAGACCTCTTCAGCTTCTGCTGCTTTGCCTCTTGAGCATCTGGCCATGATGTGGCAAGAACAGCTTCTTCCATCGCAGTGCTCGTGGGCAGGGCTAGGCTGTAGGAAGTGTTGGAGGAGACAGCATGATCCTACAGGTATAAATCTTCCTGCTGTTAAACCTCCCACCCTCTTTTTCCCCCTCATTGCTCAGAACTTGGCAGGACTTTAACTGTGTGCCCTGGTTTTTCTCCGAGTGGAGGCAAGTTTGGTGTAGGTCTTGCTAAAATGAGCTGAGTAGCTCAGGAAAAAGAGCGACAGAGGGAAAAAAAGGAAATGTGCTCCTTGCTGTGTGTGCAAGTGAGATTTTGGAGGTGCCTCTCGGGCTCTGGAACCCCTAGTCTCTGGAAGAGCTGTGGAAATTTGGCAATGGGGCTGTCTTGTGTCATCCTCATGAAAACTCAGTGGGATTGGGAGCAGTTACCCGACTGCTCAGCAGGTCTCTGAGGAGCCCACGTGACATTTTGGCAGCCAAACCCTGGAGAGTGACTGCTAGCCCTGAGGTCCTGCAGGCTGGGTGTCCCCTCCAGCCCTTCCTTGGAGGAGACTTTTCCTGGACAGCAGCTGCTGTGGAGCGGGAACAGAGGGAAAACACGGTTCATATAGAGCTCCTGGGAGATGGGATAAGGTCTGCAGGATCAGCGAGACCATGGGACCCCGCGGGCAGTCTGGGATGGCCTGCAGCCTGGCCGAGCCATGTAGTGTTTGAGTGCCCCAGAGAAGGTGCCATCTTTTCCACCAGACTCTTTTTTTTTTCCCAGATGGGATTATCTGTGCTCTCGTGGCGCTTTTCCCGCGTTTAAGGGTGTGAACACCAGCCTCCTGGCCTTCTTCCAGGCTGAACGACTGCTTTCGGCATCCCTGCTGCTGGGTTGTGCTCAGCAGGGCTCCTTCCCAGGGCTGGTGGGTGCCCTCCTCTTCCAAAGAAGGTGCTTTGAAGGGTGCTGGGAGGGTGGCAGGAGGAGCATGAGCCTTGCTGGACCTCCAGGACGTGTTTCAGGGTGGGCTGGAGCCACCAGCTGAGCTGCCTGTCTGGATAGCTGGCACGGGGCAGGAGGCAGGCTCCTTCAAGTCAGCAGGAGCTTTCTCTCTGAGTCGACCGAGGCTTGGATCAGCCCCTGGATTTTGGGAAGGGCTCAGCAAACCTCCAGCTGCCGGCGGGGGGGATTAACGCCGGGACGCGTGGGTGAAAGCCGGAGCTGCGAGCAATGTGGCAGGGGCCTGGCGGCCTTGGGCACGTGGTGAGGATTACGGGCAGACATCCACCCCGCTGCTGGCCCTGCCTTTGGGGCTGGGATGGGGGGTTCTGGGGTCTTTTTCTCGCTCCCTCAGCAGAGGAATCTTCCGCAGCGGGCAAAGGAGGAGAGGGGACCCACGGATCTCCAG
>NW_009734984.1:17138-20739 GCF_000703405.1 Apaloderma vittatum | reverse complement strand
CCGCACTGAGCCCAAAATGAGCCAAGCCCTCCCTGGTGTAACACAAGAGGCACAGAGAGCAGGGAAATGTGACGTCACTGATGCCGCGAGGACCCAACAGGACTTGCCACCCAGCCTGGCAAGACATTTTAAAAGGAACCTCTCCAAGCATCCAGGGCAAGGACAGGGTTGTGCCTTCGGAATTTTGTCCGATTTGTCAAATCCCTCTCCTGGCAGGACTTCAGGGACTGCAAGAGCTGAAGCTGTCGATAGATGGGGCTGGCAGCAAGAGCAAAGTGACGGCTTTGGCCAAGAGCAAAGTGACGGCTTTGGCCACCGCTCTCGGCAGCTCCTTCAAACCTCCCCGGCTTTCTACGGAGACAACCCAAACCACAGCTCTCCAGAAAGTGGTCAGTGACTCAACTCTTGTAAAAACAAAAAACAACCCCCCCCCTAGAAAAATCTAAAACCGCCTGAACAGAGATTTTTCCTGCTAGCAGCCTCCTGCTGTGATGCAAAAGGACCAGAGAAAGATGCTCGCTGGAGGAGACGGAGGAGGAAAAGGCAGGGATGAAGGGATGCAGGTCTGAAAGCACAACTACTTGCACAAAACTCTTTTGTTGTGTGCTTCATGGTAAAAGAAACTCGAAATATTTCGCCTTACAGGGTGCAAAATGCAGGGCAGGCAGGGGATGGGAGGACAAACCAGGAGCGTTCCTCCCACTGGGCTCCACGGTCGCTCGCCGTCCCGTGTTATTACAGAAAGTCAAACCCGACAGCGGTTCCCCTACGAAGGTTTGTGGTGGCCGAGGGTGCAACAGCAGCAAATCTGGGTTTGACAGCTGGAGTATCATCGGCCAGGCGGTCGTTTGGCAGAGCGACCACAAGCGATGTCCCCAGGGCTGCCGGGGCCACATTTGAGACTTGCCCACCCCGGTGACAGAAACCTTCCCGGACCAAAACCCACCAATCCATCCCCGCGCTCCTCCAGGCTGCCCTCCAAGGCAAACGCTGATCCCTTCCCTTTCCAGATCCCTTCGTTGGGGCAAAAACCGAACTAACTAGTGGTGAAAACCCAATCAATTTTCCTTTTGCATTTTAGTGCAAAGCTTGATCGTCCCCTGGCAGGACGGGCAAGGGAGCTGCAGGTCTCCCAGCCACCAGCCAGAGAGGACACGCGTTGCCTGGTGCCTACCGGCTCCTGGGATATTTGGTCTCCTTATTACTTTTTCTGAGAACCCAGAAATCTTGAAATCATGCACGTACAAGAAAACAATCTCTGCTTTTCCTGGAGCAAAAAAAACCACTTTTTTTTTTTTTTACCCTCTGATCTGCAGAGAAAAGCCTAAAAACTCAGATGTCCACTGAAGGTGAAGGAAATCGGAGCTTAGGAAGGTTGTCCTCAAACTTTTGCTGTAATTTCAGCCAAAATTTGGGAAATCTGACTCCCAGCACTGGAAAAATATTTTCTACAAGTGGGGAAGGGGCAAAAGCCACAGCAGTACGGGCAGCTCGAGCTCCCGGGGGACCACGGGGCACTTACTGCCTGGTCTGCTCCCGGTTGGCGTAGGTGACGTTGACAACGGCCGTCTCGCTGTCCGTGTTCACTGCGAGAAAAAGAGGCAGAAATTGAGAGAGGAGGCACAAACGTCTCTGGTCAAGGCTCCCAAAAGCGCTGAGAAACCCCCTCGGATGGTTCCAGACTCCTCAGGGATTTGCAAACGTTTTTCTCCCCTAAGGGAGAAGAGTTTTTTTTGCTCAGACCACGCCATGACTCATCCCGGGCAGCACGAACCCTCCTGTCTTATTTATTTCCAGAATCCCGAAGTGTCGCTGTGCTCTGCCAGCTCCATCCAGAGCCCAGGGATGGTCCCAGGAGCTCCTCCGAGCCCTCCTTTCCATTTCTAGGAGGGTTGTAGTAACTCTACTCTCATTAAACATCCCCAGGGGCAATATTAAACCTCCGGTCTCAACTGATCATCGCCATTAGAGGCCAAGATAAAAACCTGCCGAGTGGAGACAGAGAGTCCCCCGCCTCCGGAGAGCATCCCGAAGCGTCTGCTGGAGGGTCCCCATGGGTGCGGCGGGAATGACGCCGACCCAGCACCCGATGTGGGGACACCCACCCAAACCCACCGCCCAGGACTCCTCTTTTAGCACAACAAAACAAAAAAAAAACCGCCCCAGTGATGAGGCTGAGACCTCTCGACATCTTTAGCCGTGGCTTCTGCTGACAAAGGAAAAACCACGTGTCCATCCTCACCCTCCTCCCCCTCCACCAAAAATAGCTGGGGTAGAAAATATATTTAAGTACCGGCAAGTCAGCATCTTTTTTCAGTCCTACCTTGCTCGCAGTTTTCTACGGTGCCATACTGGGCTAGCAAACCATCCAGAACCTGGAAAAGGGAGGGGAAAAAAAAAATTAAATAAAAATCCCAAACCGCTTTACGCTGGGATCATCGGGACAGAGCGGGGAAATACAATCAATCAATAAAGGCAGCTTTATAGTCATTAAGATTTCACAAGCAATTAGACGAAGGAAGCTCCCGCCTGCCCCAGGACACCGGACCAAGGGGCCTCCGAGCCAGCGGGGGGGAAAAAAAGAGTCGGGGAAAAGTCCCGGCAGTCAGCGGGAAGAAAGGATCCATTTTGTTCCTTATACAATAGATAAATCATATAACCCCGTTATTAATAGGGATTTTTGTTGGTGTAGCTTACGTTGCTTCTACCAGTTGAATTTACTCCTGTAATGGAAGAAGAATAAGCTACGTGGAGACAAGGGTCTAGTATAATTAGACCCAATTAATAACAAAGAAAAGGAGAAATCAACTTTAATCCCAAGTACAGAAACTTGGGGAGGGAATTAGTCCTTAAATCTGACCCACACGTCTCCGCCTGCTCCTCTTACCTCCCATCGCAGCTGGGGCGGGATGTTTCGGATTTGAATTTTCCGACTCCTAAAATAAACGAAAAGCCATTAAAAAAAAAGGACGATTCGGTGTCTGAAACGCTGCCATCTCGCGCCAAACTGTCGCACGTTGATGTATCTAATCAAGCTTTGCATTTCCACGGGCCGCCGGGCTTTCTGGTGGCTTTTGGCTAAATTACACCCGGGACCGGGAGTTTCGCCAAGAACAAGATACCAAAATCTCCCCAAGCCTTTGGCACCTAATGCAGGGACGGGTGGAAAGGCAAAGATTTTAGCAATTAAAACAGGACCTGAAAGCAAAAAGAAAGAGCTGCGTGTTCATGTAACCCGCCCTCCCGCACGGGAGGCACGAAGCGACAACCCTCAGGATGCCACCAGACTTGCCAGAGCATCCCAACCATAGCACCCGATTTGGGTTGGAAGGGATCTCGGAGATCATCTAGTTCCAAACCCCCAAACCCGGCTGAATTTTCACCAGGCACAAGCATCCCGGCTCCACCACCCGTGGCGGGTCTCTGGCTGCTTCTCCAGTTGCATTTTTGGCTATTTCCTAACCTCACTTTTCCCAAAAAATAGGATTTTTAAATTTTTTTTTAATTCCGATGCCAAATTTGCCCCTGGGGTTGCTGTCCCCACCTCGCCAGGCAGATGCTGCCGACAGCTGAGAGCAGCCGAGGGCTCATGCGGCAGACC
>NW_009734984.1:15614-17047 GCF_000703405.1 Apaloderma vittatum | reverse complement strand
CAGACAGTGCCAACCCCCCCATAGACAGCTGGTTCCCCTCGCCCTTTTCAGAAATAACCAAACTCAGCGAGGTTCAAGATGCCTGAAGAAGAGGAAGGTGAATTTTGTGACCAAGATGGGCAAGCTCAGCGTCGGGTAAATACCCTTGGACTCGCTCATCACAGACCCAGGCTTCAAGTTCGAAGTATTTATGAAGGCATAAAAAAAAAAAAAAAGGAGAGGGGAAAAAATGGAGAGATGAGATTCTTGATTCTTATCTTCTAATTACCCAACTTCAGAAGGTGGCTCAGCTCGTTTGTCAATGAGGAGAAACGGGCTCAGCATGAAAGAGCCCAAAGCTCTTGGTTCGACTGAGCCACGCGGGGCAGGATTCTTCCTCAGTGCCTTCATCCCGCGAGGTCACAGCAGCTGCCGCGAGCATCCCCTCGGATCCGTGCTGCCGAGGCAAACCCACACGCCCCAAAGTCCCCCAAAAAAGGGCTGACCTAGCCAGGGAGGGGGATTTCAAACAAAACTGCTACCCAAAATCACCAAAGGTTCAGACTGGAGGGGTGGGACAGCCAGGTTTGGGGTGGCTCTCGCCTCTAAAACTCAAAATGAAGAGCAAAAAATTAAAAAAAAAGAGATTTCCAGCACTCCCACTAGCTGAGCCATCAGGAAAGCTCCAAACCACCAAATCTTGTCGCAACTACAGATGCAAACCAGGTGGACGAGGGGAAAAAAAAAAACAACCAACCCAACCCTTAAAATCACAGCGTGATTTGGGGGCTGCAGGAAGCAAAGCGGGGAGGCGGGGAGCACGCTCTGAAACCAGATCTCTCGGTTTACGCGCTAATCCGCATCCCCAAATGAATGGGAGAGAGATTAAGAAATTCAGAATGTGAAGAATGTCACAAGTCCAGGGAGGGTCAAAGGGATTTGAAGTGACAGAAGAAACCCCGTAGGTCCCCCACCCCCCCCCCCTGCCACGGAAACTTCTCCAGATAGCTACAAGCATCCGCACGGGCAGAGCATGTGTTCTGCACATACGTGACCAGAATCAAATGTGCTATGGAGAGAAAAGAGCCATTTATGTCCTCACACCGTAATTCTGCTGGTGGCATCGAATTTCCTCCCCTTCGCTACAAGAAAAAATAAAATTAAATAGATATTAATTAAAAGAAAAATCGCATCTCCTTTTTGGAGCTTGCTGGAGCGCCTGCCCGGGCTGAGCATCCGCACCGGCCGGGAAAGGCGAGGGGCTGCTCTGCGCCTCACCGGGGCCGCTGCGCTTTTATTAGCATGTTAATTAACCAATAATTCCTCCCATCGAGACCACGTCGCCAGGATTATTCGCCACTCCTAACGGCCTCCATCGCCGACGGATATTAAATCCCCACGAGGCCGCGCTGCGAAGGGAGAGACGGGTCTTTCGGCAACGCAACCGGGCGAGC
>NW_009734984.1:13904-15523 GCF_000703405.1 Apaloderma vittatum | reverse complement strand
ATCCATCACCTTTCAGGCTCGACACGGAGTGAGTGGAAACCTCCCCACTCCGACGAGCAGCCCCGGCTCGACTCTGGCTCCGATGGAGCGCTCGGTGGCGGCTGTGGTTAGAATTACAGAGGAAGTCATGAATAAATAAACCCCGTTATTTGCTTTGCTAGAAGCGGGTCCTGCTGTATTTAAATCCTTGTGGCCAAACGCCGCTCTTCGCGCCACCGAAAACGACAGCCTCGTTCCGCCCGCTCCCACCTCCACCCCAAGCGGAGCTCGACTCCGAATAAAAACTCCGCGAGACGGCGATCCCGTGGCTTTTTATTCACGACGTGCCAAGAGTGGGAGCTCCTCCCTCCCGCCTCGCAGAAGGGCTCTTGCAACCTCCGCTCGCCCGACCTCGGCTGCCAGCCAGCACCAGCGCTCGTGCCCGTCATCGAGCTGGTGGGAGCCCCGGAGCAGCCCCCGGGAGAAGGCAACAGCGCGGAAGGATGCCGCTCGGCTTATCCCGAAGGCTCGGAGCCTCCCAGATCTTTTAGGGTGAGCTGGTGCGGACTGATCGACCTGGTAAAAAAGTACCGAAAAGTCTATTTGCAAACTTGAATGGTTTCTGCCCACGTGCTGGTTTCTTTTAAAAAGGAAAACAAAAAAAAATGAGGGGGGAGAAAAGAGGGTGAATGGCTGCAGGGTGAGAGGACCCACGAGTTCCAGGGAGGGATCCCTGCTCCGCGTTGATCGTTCTATTTGTGATAACGGGATTTTAGCATCCCACCACATCCAGCTGGCAGCTCTCAAAACCCCGGCAGCCCCGGGCAGATCTGCTGCCTCTCCTGCAAAACCAGGAGCCCAAGCGAGACTTTTGAAACCCCTCAGTAAACCCTCCCCAGCCGTGGATTGGGCTCACTCGGGGAGGAAGAAAAACACCCACCCTGATGCACCCAAACTGAAATAAGAGGCTGCAACGGGACCTGCATCACAGAGCCACCTCCCAGGTGAGCATCTCACCACCCCTGAGCAGTGGAAGCACCAAGATCTGCTCCATCAAAGGCTTTTTCCTTCGCTCAGCTCTTTGGAGCGCTCAACACACCAACAGGTTAAACTTCACTGGGGGGAAAAGCAAAGAGACGGAGCCAAGCGCCGCCGAGGATCCTGCAGGTACTACGGAGATCCCTCACCGTGCCCATCGGTGCCGCGTGGATCAAACCTAAAACTGCACCGAGAAGAAACTCTGCTCCAGGAGGGAGAAACTGAGGAGAAAAGCAGCGGCAAACGAAAGCCTCGTTTGTTCAGAACACACTCACCGCTGATCTCCAGAGGTTTGTAATTTTTAAATCCCACCATCCAAGCCGCCAGCATCCCACTTTCTCTCAGCGCCAGATGCATCCCCCAGAGATCACCTTCAAGAGGGTGGCCAGAGCCTCCCACTTAATTAAGAATCTGCTGGTAATTCCTTCAGAGTGGACTGGCACGGTGGCAGCGGTGGCAGGCACCCAAGAAAGGGGCACTAGCTAGTTAGGAGCAGGCAGCCTGGCCGGGGGCCAGCGGGAGGCTGGGGCTGGCTACTGCGAGCCGGAGCCCCTGCAAAGCTGCACCGGCACAGCCCGGCCTCCCCCGCGCCCCGAGCGGTG
>NW_009734984.1:5727-13601 GCF_000703405.1 Apaloderma vittatum | reverse complement strand
AGGAGGATACAGGATGCTCAGGTCACCCCGACTATTGCCTTTGGAGCCCCAAATGATGCTCCCTGTGACCCGCAGGGAACAGACACGACTGCCCGTGTTACCGGAACACAACGCACCTCCTGGACCTTCTCCATCCTCCATCACGTATTTCACAAAGCTGAGGTGATTAAAGCCACCGAGATGTTGGGGGACCAAGTGCAGACAGCAAAGTCCGGCCAAGACTCGGACTCTCCTTCAACCTCAAGGTTCAACCTACAAGGTTCATATTTAGGCAGCAACGACAACCCCCAGACACACGACGGGGAGTGAAACAGCCCCAATGACGTGGCTCTCTCCAGCCCCACAGATTTCCTCCCAGTCCAGGTTTCGTGGGGCCAACTCGAGTTCTCTTTAGCTCCGAAGGAAGGCGCCGATTCAGGGAACATCTGCTAGAGAAAGGACCGACCCCGAGCACTCCAGCAGGAGCTGCTGCCCCTCAGCCCCGCGTCGCTCGGCGTTAAGGCGTCAGCACCAGCTCTGCAGCCACCCCAGAACCCCACGCACGCTCCCGACACATTTGCTGTGAGATGCTGGCTGCAGCAAATCCCTTTTACCCAGCACCTCCCGGACCTTCTCCGTCCCCCACCGCGTATTTCTCAAAGCTGAGATGATTAAAGCCACCGAGATGCCGGGGAACCAAGCGCCGACGGCAAAGTCCGAGCTCCGGGCTCTCATCCGACCTCAAGCATCAACTCCATCCTGACCATCTCCTTCCAAACCCATTCACGCAGCTTCTCGGGGCAGGAGGAGGAGGGAAGCCCAAGACATGATGGGGTGGGGGGGACCCACTAGAACTGAACAACATTAATGATGGCTTTGCAATCAAATGCAAATGTTATGCAAATTTGGGGGCTGAAAACACAGTGCATCCCTGATTCAATTAACAGCATTTCATTTATCTAGTTAGGCTTTGATTCAGGAAAGCACTTAATCCTGGGCTTAATGTGTTGTTGTTGTTGTTTTTTTAATGTTTTAAACATTTTTAAATAGGAAAATGTGGTTGCTAAGACACAAACGTTGCCAGGGGGACTCGGAGAAAAGTTGTAGCAGAAATTACTTGGTTTTCCCCTTATAAATTGATAGGTTTTCAATTTGCTGACATCTCCTGGAAACAGGAATAATATCCCTAAACTCCCTTCCTTGACAAGGAAACCAGAGCACACACAGGAAATAAAAAAATAAAAGAGGTACCTGCTGGAAGCCCATGGGATCTGCCTCCAGGATTTAGCCCCCCTCACCTCTGATTTGTCATTTTTGGCGTTGCCCTCCAAGCCAACTCACCATCCCTCGGTTCCCCCACGTGCCAGTTGGATTTTTGTACTATTAAACCCCCCAACACAGGGACTTCCCAGCAGGACCAGGCACGCGAGGTCCTCGCTGTAAGCATGCAGGCACTGGCAAAGCAGGGAAACAGAAAAAAAAAACACAAAAAAAGAATCCACACAGCAAATTTGCCCAATGATGCTCGAGCAATCCTAATTCCCTCCTCAAATGCAGCATTACTACGGTTTGAGTCATGCTTAAGCAGAGGCAGATATTTTGAGGGTTTTTTTCTGAACCCAGACCTTCCTGACTCAGCTCCTCACAGAGGTGGCAGCAGGTCCAGGCTGATCTTTTGGAGCCTTCATGGTTTGGGAGACAAAAAACTCAACATGGGAATGGGGAGGAACCATGGAAAGTCTTTCCCTGAGTTTGCAAAGAGCCTAAAACCAGAGGTTCAAGATTTGGAGGCATCATATTTTGTTTTGAGAATTAATGCCACAACGTCAAACATCAAGAATATTCAATAGGAGCATATCAGTAATGAAAAAAAAAAAAAAAAATTACATTTCTGGGCTGGCATTTCCTAAAGTTTGGGAGGTAAGCTCTAAATTAAGAGTATTTTTTCCAGCACTGAATTTTTCTACCAGGCTTAAGGTCATCACTGTCCTCTCCTGGCCATGCTGCTCCCACCACTGGTCCCACCACCACCCCCAGGACCCTTCTTGTACTCTGGGCTTCAAAGTCTGGCTTCACCAAAGCTGCTGACGGAGGTAGCTTTGGACAATGACCTGAGCTCTGACATGGGGCAGGGCAGGCACAGTCCCACAGAGCAAGGGAAAAAAAAAACCAGTAGAACCCCCTCGAAAAGCCTCCAAATCCGCTACGATTGAGCAGGATCCAGGAGAGATAGAATGGGAAAGAAGAGCATCCCTTCTCTTGTCCTGAAAACGGACCCAGCCTGCTCAAGAAAAGCTGATTTAAACACCGACTTCTCCGTATATCCCATAAAGAAAAAGCAAAAGTCTCCCAGAGAACCATTCCCCGGGCTCCAAATCACCTTCTCCCACCAGACCTCAACCTCCTGTCATCAGTGCAACAAGCTCTGAAACATTTTTCTTCCAAAAGCGTTTGGTGTTATTTCGAGCCACTCTCCTCCTTCCTCCCCCAAGCCCTGTGACCCACTTGTCCTCGTATCCTAAATCGCCACGAATTTCTCCACAACTACACACCAGTGAGAAATCGCCTTGGCCAGTGGCTGCTGTTCACTGGGGTCCGTGGTCGAGGCAAGAGAGGAGAATCCTGCACGGCTCTGCCCGTGCAACAGCGAAGCCAGAGCTGCGGGGTGGCTGACGGGAAAGAGATTTGGGGGTGGAATAAAAGGAAGAGAAAGAAATATGCAAATACGCATCACGACGAGATCGAAGCAGCAGCAGCAGAAAGAAAAGCAGAGAGAAAACTGGGCTCACCCCTTGAAAAAGAAATGATCCAAGAGGCCCCTCCTCAGGGGATCGGGCCAAGCCAACGAGGACATTTGGCTTCTCGCAGCTGGAGGGATGAGGAAGTGAACTGGCCGTGGGACTTTGGAGAAAGACACCTTCCACGCAAGAGTCTCCCACAGACCCGCGCGCCTGGGCTAGCGGTTATCTCTGGCGAGCAAGCACGACGTGATTAATCCTTTCCATCAATCATCTTGGCAACCAGAATTTGGTCTTGGGCTAACAAATCTGTCTGATTGGATTCTCCTCATTAGCTCTTTTTCAGAACCGCTTTGCACACGGAGAATCACAACTAAGAATTGATGATTTGGGTTCTTTTTCAGGAAGCTGCCAAGAACGAGTGGTCCAGGCGCAGCCTGTTGAAAGCCTCGGAGAACTCATTCCCGCTGCATTCCAGGAGCGGAGGGAAGGGACTGGTTGATGCCCAGAGCGAGGGCATCTTATATTCCCTCCTCTATTAAACTACTGTGCTCCCTTTCCACTCCTCATTTTCGCCACCGATCCCCTGGAAGTGGTGTTGGCACGGAGCACACGCCGCATCCACGCAGTCAAGTGCCAACCTCCGAGACAAGCCAAATAGCTCGGTGCTCCAAAAAGATGCACAAAATCTCAAATACATCTCAAAACCCCTCATCTTCAACTTGCCCAGGGTAAGACTCCAGCCATTCCCCAGACTTCTGCAGTATATCCTTGCCAAAGTCAACACATCAAGTATCGGCGGACAGGACGAGTTGAACAGTAAGTAATAGAGAGGACAGACGGATGAGTTTTTATACAATGCGCCCATTTTGCATTATCTTGCCATCCCCATTTGCTGGCAGGTTGCCACGTATTGAAAGGCTCTTTCTGATGCTTTGAACATGCTACAGAGCCAAGCCCAGCTCAGCTCGGTGGGTTCCCACAACCGGCAACCCAACCCCAAACCTCAGCCCAACACGCTCCTTCCCACAGGAGGTTGGCAGGTGCCACACCAGTTCCCTCCCAGTCACCTCCAGTCCCAATGTCGCCCAACAAGACGCGTTGAAGGATTTTCATCCCTTAAGGAAAAAAATAAATCTACAATTTCAACTCTCAAAATGACCTGAACCAAACCTGCCCCCTGAGCTTGCATGGCTGGACTACGAACTTGCCAACAAATGTGATGTTTAAAGACAAATTTTCTTGCAGACCGTTACACACGGAGGGCTGGCAGGAACTGGACTTGTTTCTCACCCCATCTCTCACCCAAGGACCGCAAAGCACTTCTGAGAGCATCGCTTCAGATCACAGCACAAGGCAACAGACTCAAGGTAGCCAAGGCAAGGGAGCACACGGTGCCACCCACACGTCCTCAAAGCGCTGAAGGGAGCACTGCCGCTTCCCTTTCCTCTATCCAATGTAAAAACCCAAATTAAAGCACATGCAAGAAGTACATTCTGCATTTTGGTGTGTCCTGCACATTTCAGAGCATTTTCCTTCACCCACCATGGCCAACTTCGAATAGAAAATGTCCCAAGTGTGGATTTTCACTCAGCTGCCGCCTCCAGCACCTGCAACATCAGTCACCACCACAGGAGATGTCTCGGTCAACCACATCTCCTGTCATCCCCCCCCTAAATCCAACAACTCATAAAATAAATGCTTGAACGGTCTGAAACCCTCAGCACGGCCACGCCAACCCCCACCCTTCATTACCTCCATCAGGGTGCAGGGATGGGGTTTCAGCAGGCGGCTGGGAACCACCCAGGGACCTCTCGCCCACTGCCACGAGAGGGCACCTCTGCCTCCTCCAGTGCCCAGGATGCATTTCTAACTGGTTCCCAGTGGCTCTGATGGTGCTATGGGCTGGGGGATGCTTTTGAGATGAGTTCAGGCTTCACAAAGCAGCCAAGTGAAGCTTTGAGCAGCTCCCACGCAACCGGGAACCCCAAACTCCACCAGTCCCTGCTCTCAGGCGGGTCTTACACCACTCTAATCTCAGTAATTAAGCATCATTACCAGGGTGATCGACAGCCGTCACTCAGATACGTTTCACTCAGTTTTGCCTATAGAAAGCAGCCACAGTTGTCCCTTTATTTCTGTATTTTCATCCCCCCTCCGGACAGGAGGGTATTGGCCTCTTAGCAGAGATTTTACAAACCTCGCGGGCTCGGGGTGCTTCCAAGCAGGGGAGATGAGGAGGGATTTGTCAAAGCTGCGGGGATTCAGGGCCCCGACAACTTCAGATGCACAAGCACACACCAGAGAGAGAAAGGAAGAGGAAACAATTCTGATTGAGGTCTGTGTCGGGAGGAGGAGGAGGCAGCACGGCACCAGCGGCTTTGAGGGCTGCTGGGGAGCAGCACGGTGATGCAGACACTCGCACCTGGCGGGTACAGAGTTGTCAGATGAAACTGGATCAGAAAAAAAAAATAAAAGTCAATCTAGGAGTCTCCGTGTGGGGCTCTGTGTCAGCGGCACCGAGCCTGTTTTACACCAAATTAGGCTGAACCAACACAGCTACTGCACAGAGACAAGCCCTCCGAGATCAAAGTGGATTCACGCAGGGAGAATCCAGAAGTTACAACACAGATTATACTGTCTTCCAAACTGAATTCAAGGGTGGAGAACCTTTTACCAAGCTCAAAACTCAAGCTCAAAACCCAAGCTCAAAACCCAAGCTCAAAACTCATGATGTCGTCTTCGGACTTGCCAGTCCTCCCAGTTTGGGGTTTAGGACCTCCAGCAGCCCCGACTGGGAGCAGCACCCTTGTCCCCATCAGAAATTCCAGCTCAGACCCCCAAAAGAAGACCAGGAAGCCCCTTCACAACCCAGCCAGGTTACAAGCGCGACATACTTTCCACTGGAAACTGCAAGCGAAATCAAAATGCTTCCATTCTTCTGTCTAAAAGAAAGACAAGAAACTGAGATGAGAAAGTACAAGTCTTCTTTCTTCTGTTCTTCTTCCTCTTTGTTTGCAGCCTAAGTCGCAAGTAGAAGAACCGAGTTCTTCACCAAAGCCGGTTGGAGCCAGACTCGCTTTCTCTTGCATTTCCTCTTCAGAAAGGAGGCGAGGGCAAAGCAAAACTCTTCCAAGTAAATGCGATGAGGCATCTTCATTGAAAAAAAATAAATGAGAAATTAAGTTTCTCATGCAGAGCCCAGAAAAATCACCCCTGGGGGGCAGAAAGGAAGACGCCAACAAACCCTTCTCAGCCAGCCCGTCCAAGGAAGCCAGCAGGGACGTGGCCGTGCCCCTTCTTGGGCACCTGCTCAGGTCTGGCAGAGTTAAATCCCCTCAGCTGCCTCCTCCGTCCCACTGGAGCTCGACGAGAAGCAGAGGAGATGTAACATTTCCAGATGGGGAAGAGGTCCTGTGTTTGTTAGTTCAGGTTTTTCAGCAAGTGGGTCACGAATAAGAGAAGAAAAGGAAAAGGTTGAGGCTTGGGAAGGGCAGGGCAGGAGCTGGAAACCAGCAAAGTTGGGGCTTTTCTCCTCCACCACTGTTCACCTCGTTACAGCGTTCCCTCAACCAAAGCCAAGTCGTCTACCTCGGCACAGGCAACCCACCAAACACACACCGAATAAATTCCACACACCGTTAGGGAAACGCAGCACAAAGCCGCCTGATTATCTGATCTGGATTTTTTCCTAAAGTGAATTCCCCTCAGACCCATCCGTGATTCCTCTCCTGTCTGCCTTCCACAAACGCTCCCATCGCCAAGTTCTGCTGGCACAAAGAGCGGCAGAAAGCAGCTCCCAAAGCAACGTGGACGACTATTTGGGGAAACCAAGTATAAAATCGGCGCTCTGCAAATACTCACGCCGGGTAGGCAAGGGTGTGCGGCCAGGTGGGCACAGGAACACCATCGTGGGGCAGATAAAGGCTCTTCATTCAAGCCAGAGCTTTTAAAAGTCACAGATATCCTCTCCTCCCCTCGATACGTATCGCTTATAAAAGTCACGGCCACTTTGCGTCTCTGCCATAAGCAAGAAGAAGCTACAGATGTCAGAGAAATTTGTTGCGTTATTAGTTCAGCTGTAACCGAACGCTAAACAATGACTATATAAAGTTCCTATAAAGTTGTATACTTAGGCTCGAATTCAGCACACGGCTCATTTTACCATCGGAGCAGCCCCATTAACTTCAAAAGGACGGCTTCACCATCTCAAAGCGCGTCCTTAGGAGCCTCGTGAATCCCAGCCTAAAAGCACAACATTTATACGAGGTTCTTGGCTTCTCACGAAAATACCCCCCAACAAACAACCCCATAAAAGCCTGCAGCAGCCACGAGCTCTTCTCCCTTAGAGGGACGGCAATTTCCTTTCAGCCTTTGCTCGTTTCATCAGTTTGCTCATAAATACTTTTACGCCAGAGTCTGGGACCACAGGAGATCACAAAACACACCTGAGTGTCTTCACAGACATATATATTTGTGGATAAACACCCATGCAAGGGATTGAGTCTGCTTGGATGTGACCAGTAACAATGAAGGAATAATTTGGATAAGATTGAGAGTCCTGGGGATAAGGCGAAACTGCAGAGCTCGCCCCATCCCGAGGAGGCTGCAGCATTTTCCGACACCTTGCAGGTAGACGCTGCTGTTGCTTGTGATGCCTTCGCACAGAAATCCCCTCGCTGCAGGTTGTTCTCTGCACACGACGGACTCCGAAGGTCCAAACCCGCGGTTTCAGGTTAAGCTTTGCAGGTGATGAAACCCCAGAGTAAACGCTGAGCTCACCGTGCGGCAGCAGCAGCTCCCGACTCTGCGCCTCACCTGCAGCTCCCAAAATTCCCAAACAGCCCGACAAACCTTGCGCTGCGTGACAGCTCTCAACACGGTGAGGAGCGAGAAAGTCGGGGGACAAGCGACTCCTCTAGACCTGTCCCCCCACCAGCATCCCCCCCCTCCACCGGGGCAGCAACCGCCGAAACCTCCCTGGGTGCGAGCTGGAGGATCCAAAGCTCCAGAAATAAGAAGGAAGCCCAAGAGCCAGATTTTTCAAGAATGCTCAGCACATCAGGCGCTAATCGCTTCTGAAAACGGAGCTTTTATTTAGACACTTAAATGCAAGTTGGGAAAATCTGGCTCCAATTGTGGGTGAAAATCTGGCCC
>NW_009734984.1:3076-5424 GCF_000703405.1 Apaloderma vittatum | reverse complement strand
CTCCGCGGGCACGGGGCTGCCGCTGCTTTTAGCATCGCTCGACCGTCTTCCCAGCCTCTTAAAAAACTCGACTCGGTGGGTTACCCTTCAAAATAACGAGAGGACCCGAGCTCTGCCGGGGACGCCCCCTGGATTAAGGGGTTTGTTTGCTCACACCGGTTCGCACCGTACGGACCAGACAATTACAGTAGCGAGCAAAGTGTGAAATTTCAGCTCTGACCATGTCAGGGCTCCCAAGTGTCAGTTACAATAAAATAAATGACCCATTTCCTGACGGATCGCCAGGGCTCCTCCAAGACGGACGGACAGATTTCTTTATGTTTGTTTATTTTCTTCTTTTTCTCTTTTTTTTTTTTTTAATTTCCCCGACTGCTCTCCCCTGCTTCTTCGCGTCGGGAGCAGCGATGCTCTCGCCCTCGTGCCGCTGCCCTGGCAGTGCCCTCCCGGCTGCTCCCATCCCATCCCCGGCACCGTCCCCAGCGACGTCTCCACCGAACTCTGCCAGCTCCTGACCCCTTGCCTCCAGCCAGAATCTCTATAAACTGTCGTCTCCCCCCCAGTTTGGGTTTTATCAGCCTCCTTGGGGCAGCTCCCATGCAGGGGCTGTAAAGTCGAACGGGCTCAACTCAAGACGACAGCACAAGGAGGATGAATGCTTTCCCCAAAAAGCACTTCTCAACCTCACACAGACCACCCAGGCACTCCGAAGCCAAAACAAAGCACCGGCACCCAAAAGCCAACACTAAACCCCAGCTCGCTTCGCTTCAGATGCTCCGAAAACGAAGCCGAGGGAAGGGGACAAGGGTCGGGCAGTGCCCGCTGTGGGAAGGGCTGGCAGGAGCCAGAATGGGCTGCAGGACCCCAACCCTCACCACATCCCTGCCAGCAAGTCCGTTGCTATCCCTGTCCAGAGGACAAAACCGAACGGGTTTCAACTAAAGCACGATTTTAGTTGTAAATCTACGTACTTAAAACCATGATGACTGCTCCAGCACCAAGAGCAGACTATGGAGGCTGGACATCAACCAATGCAGAACTGGTTTCCAGTCCCCTTCAGTGGGTTATTCCACCAGAAGTAGAAAACACACTGGTTTTAAAATAAAAAAGCCAGCTTAAAGCAATCCCTCCCTTTCCCACAGCTTCTCAAGGCGGGAGTGGGGTAAAAGCTCCAGCCCACTTTGGTCCAAGATGCTCTCCCTCGGCTCAGGGCAGCAGTCGAGTGAGGAGGGACCTCCCGAGGTCACCTTGGCCAAGGTTCCCCCAGTCTGTCCCCTCTGCAGGGACCCAGCTCTCGACGCTCAGGCAGAACATCTCACGGTTCACCAGAAATCACACGAGGCTGAGGACAGACAGATCCACGCTTCCAGCACCTTGCAAGGAGAAATTTCCAGCCGGGACTCCCTGCAGCCCCCTCTGGCTCCAGAATAAACTTGCAATTTTTCGGGTAAACCCCAGTAAAAATTCCCGAGCTCAATTCCCCACTGGGTTTGGGTGGGGTAACGAGCTGACGAGCTGGGGAGGCAGCAGGGATGAACCACCACACGCACCTCCAGAGCAGACAAACAGCCCCTCGCGTCTGGGCTTCTCGTTTCATAAAACATGGGGAGCAAACTTATTCCCAACTGCCCCTGAAACCCCCCTCACATCTCTCCCTGCAACAGCTAAAAGCCATCCCACGCACAACACCAGCCCCACCAGGGATGCGTTTTTCTCCTGTGCTGCTTATTTTTCTTAAATTTTTCAAACTTTGCTGGGCGAGTGCGTTTTTGCCCCGCTCCAGGCACTCGGCGCGGGATCTTCCCAGATCGTTTCCGCCCTTCAAACGGGGCAGAAGAAGAATTTAAAGGTGCACGAGCCCACGGGGGCAGCAAGGAAAGGCAGATCTTGCAAAGTGCTGCTTCTGCCCGTTGCTCCCCACTTTATCGGGGTCCATCTGAGGGAGTCCCTGTCACCCACAAACCCCGAGAAGCACCCGGAGTGCTCTGCAGAAGTGGGTGATGTAGGAGGATACATCCTCCCTTTAAGCTTTTAAATGCCTCCGGTCACAGTGAAAATGAGTTTTCACCTAAAACTTCTGAAAAGCTCCTCCCCAGTTAAAAAAAAAAGACCAAAAAAACCCCAACAAAACACAGAAATGTCCCCACAAGCTCCTTAAAAGGCTTTTTTTTTCTCCCCAAAACAAACCTGCAGCCCCTGGGTTTTAAGCTCTTATATTTTTCAGGTTTTCTTAAGTTTTTGGAAGGGGGAGACAACAGCATCCCCAAGGGCTTCCCTAGGAATTCACTTCAGGCTCCCACTCCTCCCCACCAACACCACCCTATAAAAAAAACAAAACACAAACAGCAGCA
>NW_009734984.1:0-3045 GCF_000703405.1 Apaloderma vittatum | reverse complement strand
ACCACAATAAAAAAAAAAAAAAAAAAAGAAAAAAAAAAAATAAAATCTCTGCATCGATGGAGGCACCTTCCAGTCCTAAATCCAGCAAATCTGGATGGCAGCAGAAAGGTGGGAGCCAGTGATTCCAGCAGGGCAAAAGGGCTGGAGATGGTTCCTCCTGCTCCAAACTGGAACCACAAACCTTTGGGTCACCCTGAGCTGCTTCAATTCACCCCAAAAACCTCCTGGTAATCTTGGAAAATTAGCATTGCTGAGGGCTTGGGGGAGCAGAAATATATATATTTATTTTATTTTTAATTCTGAAAGGTCTTCATTTTCAAAGCGAGTTCTTTAACCCCAACTTCCCTTAGCCATATATCTCTTTTTTTTAATATATAAAAATAAAATAAAAGGCAAAGAGACATAAATTCAAACCAGAGAAGCAGATTCATCCTTAACGATTGCCACCAAGGTTTCTCTAGAGAGTTCAGTTTACTCTTCTGAATTTAAAAATCATCAAAGTGGGGAAAAAGGGCATCTACACAGGATGGGCTTCATCTTCTACAGGTTCAAAACTTGATGCTACAAAGTTTACAGTTCAACGCTACAAAGTTTACAGTTAAATTGCAATTTCTCGGACGTATTTGCAAATTATCACTCCTACGTGAAAAGGGATTTTTTTCTCACTTCAGGCTCTGAATTGGCAAATATATCCTTTCCCCCAGATACGTTAAAACTGACTAAACTCTCTCAGGTTTAAGCCTCATGGATGGAACTTCTGGACAAATTCGAAATGACTTAATTTAATGACCGGTTATGTCTGATTTTTCTAGCTGGAAAACGTCAAAACGCATTAATTTCCAAATGACTCCAGTTCTCAGGGGTGCAAAATCAGCAGCAGAGACCTCTCAGCTCAAAGGTGGGGGCTCCCAGAAAGAAAACCAAGAAGAACTCAAGTTTATTTCCCTTTTTTTGGTGATCAAAAACCCAAATCCCACCCAAACTCGAGCTCCGAGCACTCACCCTGCTTCTCAATTTGTCAGCCCTGGTGTAAACAAGGGTGTTGCTGATTTTATTTAAAATAACACCATAACTTGCAAACCTGACCTGTTCTAAGGGGAAGAGAATGATTTAAGGTTGGATTAAAAGCGTATTTTGTCTCAGCACTCAAGGCAGGGTCTTTATTTGAAAAGAACTAGAAAACTTTCTTCTTTTTTTTTTTTTTTCCCCCCCACTCAAGTTCGATTTTCAGAGAATCCAACCCCTCCCCAGAGGGAGGAAGACGCATTTTTTTATTGGAATTGACAAAGAAAGAAATCACCCTCACGGTTAATCGAAAGCTTTTCGATATTTCGTTACGAATAATTCATCACATGGGGAAAAATAAAAAAAAAGAGCATTTATCTGGTCTGAAAACATAAATTTGAAACAAAGGCTGCGGGAGAAAAGAAAATTTTAAAGAGTTCTGCTTCCTTTTCGATTCCCTACATGAAATCCTGGCGTCGTTAACGCTATTTAATAATTCCCACCTCCGCTCAGGAGCACACGGACCCTCTCTTAAACCTTCTTTGGGAATGACCTCTGCTTAAAAATACCCTTGGAGCTGGAAGTCTCGGGGCTGTTATCAGCCCAGCGCCCTCTCCCCCCCCCCAATTACTCGGTTTCATTCTCTCTGGTCGACTCACTTCCACATTCCTCATATTTGGAATGTCTGCTTGATGGATTCACTTTTTTTTTCCCCCCTCACCCCTCCTCCTCTCTTCATTCATTCATTCTTTCGACCCCATGGACTTGAGGCTTTTCAGCTTCCCAGCTCCAACCTCCCCCCCCCCAACCCAATCCTTCAGCTTCAGTTGGGAAAACTGATTTATTTTTATTTTTTCCCCCCTCCAAGAATATTTTCTTTTCGAACCTTCTGACGAACAAACCATGGAATCGTTTTAAAGTGTTTTTTTTCAAAAAATCTCCTTAAGTTTCTCCAAGTTCTATCAGCGAAGTTAAAGAAAAAAAATAATTCCCAAACAGCAAAGAGACACTTTAAACAAATTTAAACAAATCTAAACTAACTTTAAAACTCGGGTTTGGGTTTTTTTTCTTACGAAACGACATATTTATCAGCACGGGTTATTCTTTAAAATATTTCTAAAGTATTTTGTTAAAATGATTCCCCACAATCATTAACATAATTTGAAGAGCCACTGTAATTAAACAACTTTAAATCAGTTTATCCTTCCTGGGTGTTTTGATGCAGCAGCTCCACACACCAATCCTTCCCTTTTTTGTGCCATATTAACCCATTCAGCTTTTTTATTTGTTTATTTATTAATTTCTCTGATGGGTTTAAGTACAGGAGGGATTTTAAAGAAGGAAAGACACCAGCAGGAAAGCTTGATTTACACTTCATTCATTTCTAAAACCACCCAAATCCACTTTTCCTGAGCAATTCCTGTTTTGCCTTTTCAACCAGAAGAAAAAAACACAACCAAAAAGCCAACTTTTTTATATATTTTTTTTTCCCTTTTTATAAATTAGCTGAGAAGTGCACCAACGCTCCTGACTTGTTTTCTCACATTTCTAAAAAGAAAAAAAAAAAAAATTACTATCAGGTCTGAGGAGGGGGAGGGGGAGCTTGTTTGGTTTAGATCCCACCAAACCCATGGATTTTGTCCTCACTGCTCACACTTAATTAACCATTTCCTGTTCCATGGGCTTTTAAACTGGAAAATCCAGTCTTAAAAACAAGCAGAAAGGAAAGAAGAAGGGGGAAAAAAATAACTTAAGTTGCCATTGAAATATTTCCCCCCTCCATCATCAACCTGGGGTGAAGCGGGAGCGTGTGGTAAAAAAAAAAAAAAAAAATAAAAATATATAAAATACACCAAATTCCCCCCAAAAGCTCGTTTGGAGCCAACAACCTGCCAAGTTTACAAGCAGCTGCCAAAAGAAAAAATTTAAAAAGTTGCTTTTTCCGGACCCAGAAACACAAATTACTTCCCCGAAAGTGAGACAAAGTAACCACGGACCCCCCCAGCCTGTCCCTCCCACACGATGGAACTTCTAAAACCT
>NW_009734983.1:38678-97617 GCF_000703405.1 Apaloderma vittatum | reverse complement strand
CCGGCGGCTTTAGGTGTTCCATGCGCCCCATCTTCTTCCTCTCCGAAATGGATTTTACTCAGAGCAATTTGTTTGGCTACATAGAAGACCTGCAGGAACTAACTATTATAGAGAGGCCGGTGCGCAGGAGCCTGAAGGTACATGCTTGAAAATAGAACGATGCTTTAGAATCCGTTTGAAATCGAGCCTGTTTTATGTGTGCCCAGTTAATTGAATAACCAGTTTATTTTTTAAATCACCAGGATGCTAAAAATTGTTTTGAGTCATTTTGGGATAAACAGTGTCAAATTCTGTATGGCGGGGGCTTAATGTTTTCAGTCTAAGAATATTAAGCTGGGAAAAAATAGACTTAACTTAGGTCTTTAGATACGACTTGTTTGTACTTTAGTTGACTAATAGCGATAGTGCCTGACATGGAACTGCGCTTCGGTTACATCCCATCTTTTTCTGGTGAGAGATTTATTTGATTGAATTTGGAATGTTTGCTAGAGATTTCAAGGATTAAATTCAAATTACGCATGGAGCTATCCCTGGATATGTGGGGAGGAAGGGGTTGTTTTAAGAAGATTAAAATGATGAAATAATAAGGCGTTCTAAACTCATAATCTCTATTTCATGCTTGACAGACACCAGAAGAAATAGAAAGATTGACAGTTGATGAAGAACTCAGTGATATTGAAAGGGCTCTTTATCTCCTCAGGTATTCCCTAAAATTTAACTGTGAAGCCTTGTAGACCATCATGCTTACATACAGCTTTTTTAGTGCTTTACTCTTAACTCCTTTTATTTTGTCTTTCAATAGTATATTTTTGTTTGGTTTGTGGGTTTTGTTTTGTTTTACTTTCTTCTGTGTTAAATGTACAGGGAAGAGAAAATTAGGTACGGTAGTTCCTTAAAAATGCATAGAGGAGGATGCCTGCCTACATATATATACATTTCTTTGTTACAGAGTTTCTAATCTGGCCCTCACCAACACTGAGTTCTACTTCATCTTCTTTTTCCCTGCAGTTGATTTTGCAAGATTCCTGCGTGTTAACATTAAAAACACCAATCGTTCAGTGACTTCATATTCACTCTAAGGCATGAGCAGTTACCAGAGACTGATAACAGAGCTGTTTGAGCATACTGTATAGGTCTGGGCTTTCATAAAAGAAAGCTTGAGAGATGAATTTTATAGTCCTTAGGAAATACTATAGAAGATACTATATTAATACTTCCCCATGTTCTGTTTTTTCTTTTTATCTCCTTGCTCCTAAAAGTATTTATTTGCAGCTACTTGAGTAATTTCAATTTTGATAGCTTAAAATACAGCTCTTTCAACTACTGTGTAAGTCATCTTTGAGAGTACAAATGTTCTGAGGGATTTTGATTTGAACAGGCATTTTTAAACAATATCTAGTAATTGCAGAACCAGCTGCAGCTCCCTCTCAGTTTGCTTATTCTGCTATTTTAAGTGCTCTTCTAGTCTATGCCTGTCTTCAGTGTTTAGAGTAGATATTCTCAGCGCCTTAATTTTCTCTTTGAGGCATGTGGCATTATTTTTAGGCAAGCATTTTTGCCAACTGATACTGCTTTTGGTACTGACGAGGGGTTTTTTTGTGTTTTTTTTTTTTTTTATGCTGAACTTTATATTAAATAGTGGATTTCAGAACTTGCTTTGCTAATACTTCCTGTAGTCAAAGCAGTCTGTTGACTCTAGGGAAATTCAGAGGAAACAGTTTGCGTGTGATGCATATCATTGCAGAGGATGCTTATCAGTTTTGGTTTTACCTGACAACAATCAGCATAGTTTAATTTAATTATTTATTTTTTTAAACTTTCCCTATATGGCAGCAAATTTCTGTGCTCTTTTCCCCACTAAAGATCATATTCCAGCAAGATGTCTTTACTGGGCCATTGCCTTGTTAAAGGGTTCAACTTTATATCTTTCATCTTACTAATTGCTTTGCAACCTGACCTTGAACTTCTCCTGACATCTTCATCTGTTTTGTCTCTTTGAGCTGCTGTTCTGGGGACACAATTTTCTTTTCCCTGTGATGAAGTTTTCATTTTTCCCTCTGCATTGTCCTCATCGCTGAAAGGTAGCCTCATCTCTGCTTGATAAGCTTTTTGTAAGGCAATCACTAGCTGTGATTGTTCAGCTCTGTTATTACAACAATCTAGTGGAAGCTTTTGCTGTTCAGTAGTATATTGCCTACCCTGTACTGAGTGGAGTATAAGCAAACAGAGTTGAAAAGCTGCTTGTAATGTACAAAGGTATGTATTTTTGGCTGGTCTGGTGTTGTTTAATCCACTGTAATACAATACCCCTGCCTGTTTCTGTTTGACACTAATGTCAGTCTGGTCTTTTCATTCCTCGTTTTCTCACATAGATGCATTATTTGCTGTCCTTTAGGTTGTTCCTTATGTGAGACAAAACACAGTGCCTTTTCTGAAAATCCCACTGTAAAAACTGCTTTGGTGAGATTGAACCAAATTTTTAATGACGTCTGTGTTGTGCTCCACTTGGAAAGGATGATGCTATATCCATATTTATCAAAAAAGTAGGCAAGAACAGTAACAGAAAGAAAAATCTCTTACCTTAAATATCTACAGATAATGTTGAAACACTTAAATGTTGTGTCTCACTGTCTTTCATGTTGTCACTTATTTATGTAGCCCTAATCTACAAGTTGGAGATCTTTAATTTACTGAGGAGGATGCCTTTAGCATGGCTTGTACAGTACAGTGGAACTGACTAATACTGAGTGAAATCTTTGAAAGACCAAAAAGAGTCCTCACATTTTAATGGCTTTCATTCTGAACCAAAAGGCCCAACCACTTTCTTTTCTTTTTGTATTTTCCTTTGGCTCCAAAACTGGCGGCAACTTCTCTGCATGCTTGAACATGGATACTCTGGTCTGCTTACATGCAGAGTGGTTGTAGGTTTAGTAGATACTTGCTTTTTTCTAGATTTCTGCTTGTGGAGTTTTAAGTACATTGACATCCTGGCTGGAGGGAATAGTACAGCCTTTTGCTGTCTGACGTTTTTGGTGCCTAAATAATGGATTTTGTTTGTTTTGGGTTTTTGTTTGTTGTTTTTTTTTTTCACGGTGACTGATTCTTGCTATACTGTATGTATGAAGTGATATTGACTTCCCAACTGTCATCAGTTTCATCAGTTCATTCTTCTTTTTTCCACCTCTTGTATTAATTCTCATTTGCCAGTAATACTGTGGAGTTTCAGGCATTTTTGATAATCATTAGATGACAAAACAAATAATTTTATTTTGTATTTCACCATGTCTTGTCTGTCTGTATCTAGTCATGATGGATTATCATAGACTTTGTAAATTTCTGCTCATTGTCTTCTTATAAGTATGACATAAATCATAGAATCATAGAACAATTCAGGTTGGAAAAGACCCTTGGGATCATCGAGTCCAACCATTAACCCTACACTACAAGTTCACCCCTAAATGTATGTCTACAGATATTCTTAGCATGTGGTGAGTACATTGACACATTAATTCTGTTTGAAACCTCATTTTCACAGGAATGTGGCTTCATTTTAATTGGTTTTCTCTTGTTGCCTGGTGTAGTTTGATTTTACATTCTAAGTGCTAATTGTAATTTTGAGAATCCTAACAAGTTTTATATGTGTGTATATATATATAATTATTATTTTAGGGGATCACTTTGATTTCAGACTCCGCTTTTCTGCCAGTACTATTCTTCAG
Source organism: Apaloderma vittatum (assembly GCF_000703405.1). NCBI lineage: Eukaryota > Metazoa > Chordata > Aves > Trogoniformes > Trogonidae > Apaloderma > Apaloderma vittatum. Next base: position 93,898 of record NW_009734983.1, on the reverse strand, counting down.
ACAACTATGTAATGATGGAGATTGACAAGATGATGTGGCTAAAGCTGATAATTTTTAGTCAGATTAGTTTTTAGCCAAATCAACTCCTTGATTTGGCTCATCATGGGCATATACAAACAGTTGTAAAAGCAAAAGGAATAGACTGGGTAGCTCACCACTCTCCTGGTGGCCAGAGCAGGTTTAATATGTCATGAGCATAGGTGAACTTCAGCTTTAGATCGTTGTTCGCCAGAGTGGTGAGTTTTAATTAGGTAACATTCTGCAATTAGACGGAGCAAGTTCTAATTTGATAAGAATGTGAAGGGAAATTGAACTGTCATTTGTGGTAATCTCAATTAACCTTAATTCTAGTTGAGGAACTGGGCTTCCTTAGACCAGGTTGTCAGGGATGTTCATGAACTTGCCGTGGAAATGAAGTGCATTTAGGTATCTAAAGAGGGAAACGTACCTGAGTGTCTAGGATCTATGTTTTATAACTTTACCCTGAGTGCTTGGGGATTTCTGGAGGGTCTGACTGGAATCACGGAAGAGTTGTGTTCTGACTATTTTGGATCTTGCTGTCCCAGCAGAAGACAAAGGAGAGCGGAATAGCTATGTGCATCTCGGCCATGTTGGTTTCAATATTGTTGGCTTATTGTAAAACCATCAGCACATTGTGAAGGTGAAGGGCCTGGAGAATTAACTCTTAGGAATAGTGACTGAAGGAGCTGGGGATGTTTAGTTTGAAGAAGAGGAGGCTGAGGGGAGAACTTATCGCTTTCTACAACTACCTGAAAGGACATTGTAGAAAGGTTGGTGCTGGTCTCTTCTCACAGGTAATTAGCAACAGAACAAGAGGGAATGGCTTCAAACTGCAACAGGGTAGGTTTAGACAGGACATTAGGAAAAAATTTTCACAGATGGGATAGTCAGACATTGGAATAGGCTGCCCAGGGAGGTGATTGATTCACCTTCCCTGGATGTGTTTAAAGGTCGTTTAGGTATGGTGTTTGGGGGTATGGTGAGCTTTGTAGACTAGAGTTAATGGTTAGACTTGATAGTGTGGGTCTTTTCCAACCTGAATGATTCTGTGATTAAGACAAGCTGCCATATATTGCACTGAAGTAGCAAAAGAGTTTGTATTCCTCTTCAGGATGTCATGAGCTCTACCAAGATGGTGGCAATAAGCAGCTGAGGAATAGTAGATTTTATTTCTGCTGTGAATTTTTGCGAGTGGTCTTTGTTTCCTTGTTTGCTGATGTTTGGCTGATGTTATTACTTATTTTCAGTTGTCTTACTGTAACTTACCCTTTTATAGCATACAAACAATACCAAAACCCATATTCTTTCCCTGATAGAAATCTGGTGTGGATACAAAGATGCTTACTGGCATGCACACTGTAGAATGGCTTGTTTTCTGAGGACTTTTCTGATATATTTCCCTAGGGAGTTTACATTGTTGTGTGTAGTGTATTATTTTGTATTCAGCTACTTTCTGTTTATTTGTGCCTGCCTAGTATTAAAGCTTCCAGGCCTTGACATTTCTGTCATACTCAAAATAACAGAGTAGTAATGAGTTATCAAGATGGAAGATTGAATTATTCACCCTTTTGGGAACATGCTGTACTTGGGTTTTGGAGCCATCCCATCTCTCAGTTTAGAAAACAACACAATACCTCAACAACACATCTAGCATGGTTTTTGAAGATACAATTAGATACTCTATCTAGATTGGAAAGAATGCAGTGCCTCTAAACTTAGCATGTCTTAAAAAGTTGAATTTTATTGTATTGTAGCCAGCTTTGATTAGCTAGAGTATTCTCAAATTCTAAACAACTTTTTGTGCAATATATGTTGTTAATGTGAGTGCCAAAATCACTACTGTTTAAAGGATTTTTAATTTTTTCCTTATAGTTTTGAGTCTCCATCATGTTAAAGATTTTTTCTGTAAGTACAGGCACTCGGCTTCGAATTTAAATGAAAATGTTTGTGTTACATAATCATGAGAACTGGCTACTCTGTTTCAATTATACAGCTTCTGAATTTATGGTGCCAGTGCATACATAGTATATGAAAGACCTAGCTGTCGTGCTAAGAATTCTTCCAGTTATACTGGTGAGCTGTAAATATTAACACAAAAAGTATTTATTCAGTCTTTTTTTCCTGTCGTTTATTTTGTAAATTACATTACCAAAATTCTAATTCCTGATTCACTTAGTTGGATGGATAAATTAGTTGCATGACCTTGATTCTATTATACAACTAAATTAATATATATTAAATTGGTTCTTTCACCTTGAAGTGAAAGGTGTACCTGTAGCATTCTGAAATGATGCTAAGCCACATACTTCTATTAAAATTCAGATTTGTGCAAATAATTCCGTTGGTCATATTTGCTGAGTTGAAATGACAGCTGAAGGGCTACATGTAAATATACAGAGCAGAGTTAATATAGTGCTCTGAGAAACCTAGGGGAAAAAAAGAGAAAGAGGAGGGAGAAAAATCTTCATTTTAGTTTTCTTTTTCAGCCCACAGTCAGTGCAGAGAGGTGGCAGGGCCAGTCCTCTTGTGCTGCATTTGCCCCTGTGCCCCCACAGCACACTGGGGAATTGATCTGAAGAAAACCGTGAAAATAATGGTTAGTTTTAAAAAAGACCAACTATCTGACCCATTACTTTGTGCACCTGAGAAAAAAGCTCGGTGCCAGCACAAGAGAATCGGACAGGAGCGTGGGAGCAGTGCTCTGGAGTGGGTGAGATGGCTTGGAGATTTTGCACTGTGTTTGTCTGACTTGTGGTGTCCATGAGGCAAAGGTTTCCTGGTGCACAGTTTCTCAGTCAAGCCGAAGGAAGCTCTTCCTCTATCAGGAAGAGTCGCTCTTCCCTCCTTCCCTTACTGTGTGTTGCTGATAAATTTTGTGTGCCAGCACTAATGCTGTTGCAGCCATGCAGTCTTGGTTGGATTAGGGAAATGGTGCTATTTCTAACAAATTTTTCAGGTACCGGCTTCCAATAAAATGTGCAACTGCATGACTGCTCATGCTGCTGTGAGCAGAAATATGAGCAGAAGAAGTCACAGCTGGTAGATCACTCTCCCATCAAGAGCAGAACGGATTTAGTTCAGGTTATGCTAATCTTGAATCTATACTTTGAGTCTGTGAAGTCAAGTACTGGTTAAAATGATCAGAGTGTAAAGTTATCGGATGTAGTGTGTTCAGTAAGCCCTTTTACAGCAAATGAACCTTTGGAAATCTCATGAGAGTTGCAGTGTGTGAGATCAGTGGTAGTTCTTCCTTACGCATTGCCAAATTCTCTGCTGGAGATGTCAATTATATATATGTTTCAGAGCATCTTGGTGCATGACATGGTAAGGAGAAACTCAGTAGCAGTACAGATGCCTTTTTTAATAATAAACAGAACTGAAAGAACTGTGGGTTTTCCTAACTTCTAAAAATTGTTCTGTTGCCCTGGGAAAACCTTACCATGCTCTCTTAGAAAAGATCTGCATAGGAATATCCAACTAAATATTTACAAAGTTTCCTTTTTTCTACATGACAAATCCCATACAGGAATAGCATGTTGCCCAGCAGGAGACTGAGTTTGTTTCATTTAGATGAGCACTGGCATTTAATAAATAACTTTAACAACTGCACAGTTCATTTTGAGATGCCACATAATTAATGCATAAAGATTATTATAGCACCTTCTTTAGAAAGCTCCAAGCATTTATAACAACATTTTGTACTTCTAAATAGCTTTTATCCTCATGCTTGCTCAATATTGCTTATTTATGTTTGTATCCTTTGCCTGATTTGGCAAGACATAACAGTATTGCACTAGTTTATGTCAGGACATGGAAATGCATCTGGTGGAAACTGTGTGAGGGTATAGATGGGAAAATTCAATGTTTTGTGTTGGAATATATCAAAGCTACAAACTCCTCAAAGAGTGGGTCAAGCTGTCTGTTTATGGCAAGTGTGAGAGCACTTTGACACGACGGTGCCCTGTAATATAGTGACTGTCATCTACTAGCGACTGAAACAAGTATCTGGCAGATTTTCTTGTGAACTCCTGGTGCTTTGAGAACTACTTTGTTAAAGACATAGGGAGCTCTTCACACATCATGATGTGATGCTTCTGTGGCCCTGCACTCTGACTCTGCTTCCATTGTTGCTGACAGAGAGAAGAACCAGCAATTAGTACTGGTCCAGCTACTCTTCCCCTAAAAGCAGTTGTAGACATTTCAGTTTTGCGAGTATCAGGATAGTAGCAATCACCATTACCTGTCTCCAAAATCTAAGTACTCTGACACTCTTCAGAGTAATGATTCTTAGTGCTGATAAACCACTTCTTTTTTTTTTACGTTCAGAGTTCTTGTAGATACTCCTCTGAATCTCCACAAATTGAGGTAGATAACACTCCATTATATATTGATTCTCGTTGCTGCACTTCATGAACTTTGTGTGAAGGGAAGGTGTTTTACTGAGGTGAAATTCTGGTTATAATTTAAGGACTTGATGAACTAGGACTTGATGAACTAGGACTGCAGGCTTGGACCTGTATCTGTGCCTCAACTGATACAGGTATGACAGGAATAACTTGGAATGAGACAAGAAATAGCTTCATTGCAATTTACAATTAATTCTGTTCTCAGGGGTATACTTGTAGAACTATTTTATTTAGCTATTTTTAGAGTTAACTTTAGCAATATTAATGTTTTTGTCTTTGTTCCACTTGCTGGTAGTTTAAATGCCAACAGGGTGGCAAAATTACAGTGGATCTTTGTCAAGCCTCAGAGCCCAAAGCTTTATGTTACAGAAAAGAAACTAGGATTATTTCATCACTTAATTATTGATTTTTTACTTTTTATTTTTTTTTACACTGAGAAACAGAATGGGAATACACACAGTTCTTTAAGTAATTCGAGGTGGTCTCCATTATTGTTGAGTTCTTCTACTTTGGTACAGAGATATCTAATTTAATTTTATGGGGTCAGCTTTTTGTATAAGGAAAGTTCTCTGTAGGTCTTGAAGATAAACTGCAAAGGAGATTGGAAGTGCTTTTTACAGTGAGGATTTCTGTTGACATAGTCTGGCAACTGCTTAAATTATACACAGTTGTAGGACTCTGTGACTAAAGAAGGTCACTTCACATTCCACAATTGATGCCACAAGTGGCATCTCTAGTCAAAGACAGAGGAAATATTTTTAAAGATAGGCTAGTGATACAGAAATAACAAGAATCTTTTAATTTGAACATAATAGTGATGGGAATGCTGTGTGACAGAGTTGTTCCTGAAACTCACATTGAGAACTAACATGTCATTGTCATTCTTAGATCTCGATCCTCCCCCTCTGACTCTTAGAGCAGGTTGTGTGTGGGTCTTTCCAGTCTGAACCATAACATCAATGATTGTTCAATAACAATATTCTGTGTAGGCTTTGAACATAGGAGTTCTCTAACTCTTACACCTCAATCTGTTAAAAGTCATTTTGCATGGCTGCCACATTCACTGCAGTTCTTTAAGTTGCGACTCTCTCCATGAATAAGCTGGCTGGTCTCCTGGAGACGCTGTGTGACAAGATGGTGTCTTTCCCATTGAATGTTAATTCCCTGTAGCCTATTGGAATAACACCCTGTCTATGGGAGAAAAATGTCTTTCTGCTTTATGAGTCATAATAAAACAGAATTAGAAAAGAGGCAAAAAACCACTTGGAAATTTCTGCTAGATCTCTTGTATACGTTTGTCTGAGGCGTGCTTTATTGCCTCTGGCTGATACTTTTATACAAGCAGGAACGTGTACCAGATATTTCATACCTATGGTATTAGTTGATTGGACTTTTGATGATGTAGATATTTTTATTTAGATTCTACATTCTAGCTTTTTTTTGCATTCAAATGAAAGTTTCTGCGTTTCTTTTTGCAAAGCCTTACCCTACAAGGGGTTAGTTTTAAAGAATAAAAAAAAAACAGGCTGTGAATATATTCCTCTGTATCTTGGTAGCGGCTGTTTCAGGAGCAGCGTTCTTGATTCTATATTGCATGGCTCTGGGTTCTGACAATGTGTACAACTCTCATGTGCAGATTAGCTGACTCATTCCTTGTCAGCTTTAGCAATTCACAACGGGACCTAGGGGAATCGTTACGCTTTCTTGAACTTGTTTCTAACATTATGTCTTGCCCATCTACCTCATACCAGATTAGTGAATTTCAGATATCTACTCTTTCACTAACAGACTCTACAGATACTTCTCAGTTGTTGTATAATTTGAAAATTACATGCTCTTTGTTTACAGGAACATGCTACAGTGTGATTTTAGTCACAGTATTTCTCTAATTCTTCCTTTCCTGTTCTTTCACTGTTCTTGAGTTTACTACAGCATGAGAAAGTAAGATTCAGGGGATGTATAAGCAGGGGTAGATGAATTGACATGAATTGATTGCATCATTTTAAGTTTGTATGAATCTGAGCTGAGTATTGTAACTATGGGTCTTGTTTTATTGACTCTATCTACTTACAGTTGCCAGGAAGGTATCTCTATGTCTTCAGACACTGGTTTTTTTTTAAATTCACATTTTCTGTAAGATTACATAAATGTGACTGGCATCACCGAGTCAAAATAATATATAATGATGAAGAAAGACTGAAGCCTCAAAGAACATAATCTTATATTCTTTCTAGTGAGAGGGGGTAAAAAAGGGAATTTATCCATTCTTCTTGTCCTTACCTATCTTTAACAGAATTCTTCAGTCTTTGCAAATAGATCAATACAGATGTTTTTCCTAAGGCATTTTTTTCCACAGATTTTTAAAGTTAAATCTTCCACTTGATTGTGAAAAAAAAAATAGGATTTTTTTTTTCACGAGTACATCTTAAATCGTAATGATATAATATGTAACTTTGACTAGAATTGCAAAAGTTGCCACAGTGGTTGCTCTGGTAGTTGAGAAGTATGAGGAAAGGTATAAGCAGAAAGTCCTGTAGCCCGTAGGTTTTTTGCTTATAACAGTTTTACATACAAATTGTCAATTGTTCCCCTAGTAAGAAGGTTTGAATCTGCATTTCTTGAAGTAAAACCAGTGACTTAATTTGGGTAGGTATTAATTAGCTTTCCCCCCAGCGTCTATTGTTGAACAACAAAGAATGACATTAAGCATGAGAGCCATCAGTTTGTGCTAAGATTAAATGGGAGTTTTAAAAGCAGCTTTAACAACTTCTAACACATTTCTCTTTACCAGTTGGGAAAGAATAGAAAAGTTGAATTCAAGCTGGGTTGAAACATGGCTAACCCAATTGATAGAAACAGAGCTGCACAGGAGGAGAGATGCGGCTGTAATACCAGTACATGTTGCTTGCAAGGGGTTCTGTCTGCAAAATGGGTTGATTTACTGTTTGCCTGTGCTGCATGAGAAATGCAGTTGACCAGCCTGTGGACTGACTTTCCAAAGTAGTCTATATTTTTAAATGTTTTTTACCTTACCCTTTTTTTTTTTGCCTCTCTCCCTCCCCCTTCCAGTGAAGCTGCTCGGTGGTAACTTCTGTTACCAAGAGTGTAATGAGAAGGCTAAGCTGGGGACAGTAAGGAAATGCTTTACAAATGCTGTGTTTTTATTGTAAATATGAATTGATTGTATTGTCTCTGACAGAATAAACAAGTGTAAAAGAGAAATACAAATGACATCCGCTTTAATATACATATTTACATGGTAATGTTACTTACATTGTTGTGCAGGCCTGGAGACAAGAATGCTGGCTTTGAAGGGAGAAACAGAAAAGATGCCATTTTCACTGCTGAAATTGTAACTGAGCTTTTTGAGGAGGAGGATTTACGTCCATGTTAAATAGCAAAACATGAGTCACTGCCTCATTGCTGCTTGCACCAAAATTCTTCTGTTATAAACAGTTAATCTCTTTTACGTAATTTTGAAAAGCTCAGGATTAGGATACCTACTTCTCTGCCTTTTTGGAAGCTAGAAGTTATTAGGGTATAGTCTTCAGGGAAAGATTTTTTTACTTTTATTTTTTAAAAAATGCTTTTACAACTGCATCAAGTACTAACCACTGAATCAATGGAGAAAAAAATGATAACTGCTTTCAATTGACCTGCTTCTTTAGTACAGGTTTTAACCGTCTTACTCTTATCACTGTTTCAGGCCAATTGTATGTACATTTTAAGGGTTACTTTTAACTTCTTTTGAACCTTGCATGCCTGTTGTATTGCACACACAGAAAAGACTTGCACCATGAGTTTGTAATTAATGAAGAAGTGCATACTGATATGGAAAAACCAACTGTTAAGGGCAGATAAATACACTTGTGCTTTGATCACTAAACTGTCACACCTCTTTGAAGGCAATGTGTTAGATAGGTCAATAAAACTAACAACCTCTTACTTATTGCCAATTCTGAAGGCTTTAAATACTTACTTTTCCAGTGCCCCATCTTACTTCTTGATTAAACGAAGAGGAAGTTTTTGGGAGTTCTGTTGTGTATAATGCCCCACACATGTCAGAAGGACCTGCAAGTTGAGGAATATTCTAAATACATGTTACGTCATTTGAGGTTTTCATGATGCACTTGATGTGCTTTTTGGTGAAGGATGCAAACACTACGCATTTTTTTATTCTGTTGCTCCCCCTTTTTGAGTCTCACCTAGAGAAGACTAACTTTATTTTTCCCCAAATGCTACTCCTTCCCTTGCAAGTGCATGCGTCTTACTTTCCTTTTCTTTCCCATCATCCTTATGACTGAGAGTTTGCCTTACGCTCATTGTCTTCAGGAAACTGTACACTGAATACCAGAAGTATTACTCATGAAAAAAATACATTGTGTTAATAATTCACAATGAGTTTAACTAAAAATTTACTGACTCACAGTTAATTCTGCTCATTTTCAGTAACAAACAAACCGAAGGGGGAGGAAGGTGGTGTGCAAATGGTATTGTATCAATGGTTGCCTTTTACTATAACTCTGTTACCTTTGCTTCCAGAGAAGGATATGACACTAACGTAGTAAATAGATAAGCCAGATAATCTGGTGGTTAACACTGATATACTGTGAAGGATCTATGTAGTTGAGCATATGTGACACACATTCAAAAGAAAGAGATACTCTTTTCTTCCAGAGATGATTCTGAACTAATTTTAGGAAATGTAGGTGGAATTACTGGTAAATGCTTTATTTATTCTTTCCATTGCAGAATGTCAAACTCTTTTTTGAGATAATTGTACCGTTAGAAGTAATTTAAAATATGTGAGGAAAAAAATAGTCTAACAAAAGGCTGTTTAAAATCATTGTAGTGATTTTGAAGTTAGGGAACGTTATTGGGATTATAATTACCAAAACCTGGCTGGGCAGGCAGGAGTATTCTGATGGTGTGCTCATAATGGTTTTCACAGGAATGTAAATACAGATGAATTATCTGTATGTATGATGCTCATTTTTTATCTCTTGTTTGAAATTATTCTGCCAGAGACTTGGAAATTTGCAACACTTACATCATCACTTCAGTTTGTTTGTTATGTTAATTGTACTATCTGGTTTGATTATTTGCCCACTCTTAGCTGTATGTTGTCAGTGGAACAGATCACATGTGTTTCTGAGAGACATCTCTCTGACTCCTTTCGTTTTAATTAAGTTGCTGAATTTCATCCTATTTTCCAAAACGAACATCAGCCCAGTAAAGCACGTTTTTGTTCGACAGAACGTGAATCAGCAACAGCTTGGAATTGAAGTAATTTTTTGTTATTTGCATGTTTATCTCGGAAAGTTGCTTCAGATGAGTGAGAAAGTAAAATGTCAAACAGCTAACTCTAGTGTTAATGCTGATGCATGTAACTGCTACAGTCTGAAGTAGACATTCAACACTACTTGAAAATATTTGAGTAATGAACAGGTGGTGAACGAGCAAGGCTTTCCACTTCTGAGCTGTCTATAAACTAGCTTATATGAGTTCATAGTTTTGAGTTAGTTTTATAATTTATTTTTTCTTTTGAGTCACCAAGCCCATTGAGTATAACAGCAAAAATTTGGTAGAAATTTAGTGTTAACTGTTGAAGTCCTTCTAAGGTCATGATCAGATTTCCTTGGTTGGAAAAAAAGAACTGCTTTTGCAGCTAAGGCTTCAAAAGAGTTTCTAAAATTTCAGATGTATTTTTCAGTACCCACGATTTTACTCCCATATTTTTCAGATTGAAACATGAGCTCAACTTATGTTATTATACAGGGTCTCAATCTACTTACAATATCTCTATAGATATACTTCTCCTGAATATGGGGGAAGATGCTGTGAGCAATGGCTTCAAACCCTTGGATTCAATATCATTATCCTTTTCTATTTTTCCTTTCCTTGTGGCCTTTAATTCACTGTACTCATACACTTGTTCATTGTATACTCAGTGCACCTTACAGTGTCACTTCTGTTCTTTTACATTTGCATTTGCTTTTGATCCAATCTGTGTGATTTTGAAAATGGATGGTCAACTCATGTACAAATTTATGTTTGTCTGTGTTGTAGTGGTTGATGCAGCAACTTAGATTTTTTTTTTTTATGGGTCTTGCAAGCCTATTCTAAAAAGTTTGAATTTTTTGGAAGATGACTCAAAAGTCCTACTTGTACTTAGTCTTAGAAGGTTATTGTTATTTCAGGCTATTACCATGTTCTTCAATAGAAAACAAGCTCTTGGTTTTACAGAAATTACTTTCTTGTGAAGCAATGTCAGATATAGACAAACAGACGGGTAACAGTTGCTCTCCTAAACTTCAATGTGCTTTTCCTAATGGTATGCAGAGGAATTCTGAATGGAATTAGTATAGCATAGTTAAGTTTTGAATAAATGATTGAAGGAATTCATAAAGTGGGATGATGTGAAGGTAAATGGTACATCTGTTACACTAGTCAATATATCTTGAAAAAAACAGACACATTATTTAGACCTGCAAGTCCATCTCCTAAAGGAGGATTGAAATGTACAGATAGTGCTTTCTGGATCAAGAACCCTTAAGTATTTCTGAGAAGATTTTCATCAATTTCCACAACTATTAGTTAGGACTGCTGTGAAAAAGAAACAGCAAACACAGAAATTGATATGAGATGGAATATGTTCTGGCCAGAAGGGATGAGAATACATGAGAGAAAGACAAGTATTAAAGTGGGAGCTTTTTCGATCTGTAATGCCCCACACTTTTAAGAAGACTCGTAAGTAGATTTTAGTACTTGTTAGATCATTTGACAAAAAAAAATCCTTGCAAGAATACTTTTGAACAGACTAGTACCAGCTATCTCAGAAGAACTTCTACCTGAAAGCCAATGTGGTTTCAGAGCCAACAGGAGTACCAGAGACATTGTATTTGTTCTCAGACAGCTGCAAGGGAAGTGTTTGAACAAAAGACTCTATGTAACTTTCGTTGACCTTACCAAAGCTTTTGACACCGTGAGCAGAAAAGGCCTATGGCAGATCTTGGAACAATTAGGATGTCCTCCCAAGTTGCTCAAAATGATTTTCCTTTTACACGAGGATCAGCCGTGGCCAAGTCAGACATGGTGATGCACTCTCTTGTGTGAAACAAGGCTGCATTCTCGCACCCACTCTGTTCACGATCTTCATCATGGTGCTCCGAAGGGCTACGGCAGACCTCAATGAAGATAACGGCATTTACATCCGCTATCGTACTGATGGTAACCTACTCAACGTAAGGCGACTGAAGGCCCACACTAAGACCTTAAATCACCTCATTCACGAGCTGCTTTGCGCTGACGATGCCGCCCTCGTTGCTCACACAGAAGCAGCTCTGCAGCGCTTAACATCCCGCTTTGCAGAGGCTGCTGAGCTTCTTGGGCTGGAAGTCAGCTTGAAGAAGACAGAAGTTCTTTACCAACCTTCACCTCAGGAAGTCTCCCATCATCCCCACATCACCATAGGCAAATCAGAGCTTAAGTCAGTCCAGCAGGTCAACTACCTAGGAAGTATCATTTCCTCAGATGGTAAGATTGACAAAGAGATAGACAACAGGTTAGCAAAGGCATACAGAGCTTTTGGAAAACTCTGTAAAAGAGTCTGGTGCAATAAACACCTGAAGAAAAGTACAAAGATGAGTGTCTACAGAGCCATTGTACTGTCTGCTCTTTTATATGGGTCTGAATCATGGGTCATCTACCACTACCACCTGTGACTCCTTGAATGCTTCCACCAGCGCTGCCTCCGTACAATCCTAAACATCCACTGGACTGACTACGTGACTGATGTTACTGTCCTTGAACAGGCAGGGGTCACCGGTATTGAGGCCGTGCTGCTGAGGATGCAGCTGCACTGCGCAGGGCACATCTCCAGGATGGAGAATCACCACCTCCCTAAGGTTGTGCTCTGTGGTGAACTCACCACCAGCTGCCTCAACAGAGGAGATACAAGGACTTTCTGAAACAATACCTCAGTTTTGGCCATACTGACTGCCATCAGTGGTCCACTCTGGCCTCCAATCGGGAGACGTGGAGACACACCATCCGTAACGCTGCTGCCTCCTTTGAGAACACACGTAGAATTAGTCTTGAGGAGAAAAGACAACGCAGAAAGAACCGTGCCTCGCCAATACCACCTAAGGAGACTTTCCGCTGTGCCTTTTGCAACCGGACTTGCCTATCCCACATCAGCCTTTTTAGCCATCACCGTGCTTGTAGCAAGTGTGGGTAGAACCCTTCCCGTATCTTCGTTCGCGAAGCCTAGCCACGATGATGAGATCATCTGAAGTGCTCATCTCTTTCATGCTGCAAATAGCTAACTCTGTGGATACACTGATACAACAAATGAGACTGGAGGATGAAAAGAGATCCTGTGTCTAAATTAGACTATAAGACAAATTTAGGTCAGCAGAAGTAATTTACCCTTCTAGAATTTGGTTAGCCATCTGTGATTTTTTTTTTTTTCCCTCCAGCTTTCTGTATAGAAAAATTACAGGCCTTGTAGTTTTCCAGAATTCTTCTTATATCATATAATGCATGCTGTGAAGTGACAAATCTTGTTGAAAGTGAAAATTATAATTTCTGAGTCAGTGAATGAGAACTGGGCAGAGAGTAAAATAATATCAGTTGCTAGCTCCTAGGAGTTGGAAATTGCAGTATCTTGATCCTGGAGTGAAAAGACTGATTTTACTTTTCAAATTTAGACTCAAAAAATAGCAGGGTGAATTCTACCCAGAGGCCATACAAAATGCAGTACATGTTATAAATCATCTAAAGAAGAGAAAACACACACCTTCTAGGAAATAGTAATGTTGATACTACGGTAATATTTGAGAGGAAGAATGTGTTCGTTTGAGGGCCTTATTATATTCTTGATTTATTTTTTTTTTAATTCAAGGGAGAAAAGTTTAATGTTTCCTTGTAGCAATTTGTGCCTAAACTGACAAAACCTGATGATACTAGGAATAATGAAGTTATTGTGTCATTATAGTACATTTGTTCTTGCTCAGAAACAGAAAGGAGTATTTGTATGAGCTATAAGTCCTTTTTCTCTCTGACAGTTGTTCAGCAAGCAAACAGAAATAAGAAACTTCAGTTGACCGAGCTGATCCTGATAAATAAAGTTACCATGCATACAAAACCACTGGACAGCTAAAGCTGAGTTTTCCATTCTTACTTTAATGGCACTAACAGTTTCATGTGTAGTGGTGCAATATCAGATTAATTTCTTATTTTTTTAATTCATAGATTTTATTCAGGTGTGCCATAAAATTACCATGAGCATATACTTGAAGTAGAAGATCAGGATGAGATAGTGGTTTTGCAAATGATATTTTAATTGATAAGGGTTACAATGTCAATTGCAAGGAGACGTTCATACTGTGGTATTATCAGGACTTCTGCCATTGTGAACACAGATATTTTATCAGGTGTTACATATTCAGATTAATTTTATTCAATTTTATTTTCATCAAAAATTACAGAAACCTGAAAATAAACTTTCTTCCCTTTATTTGCTCAGGCTATACAGGTAGTGGAGGAAGGGAAGGGTTAAAGGGCAGAGCTACTTTGGCTCCATCATAGTCTTGGACTTAGTTACAACATGGTTTATATCCTCATTCTAGAATCTTACCTGTTATCATAATTCATGTATATGAGGGCTTGCATACATAAATATTATAGTGTATTAGTACATACAGAAAAGACCATTGGCTTCTAGGACCGTTTAGATGAATTTTGAGGTTGTTACATACAGTGCTTAGCTAGGTGTCAGCTTCAAAAGGTGTTCTGAGAGTGAAGAGCTTAGGAGCCCTAGTACTGTTTTTTAGTACATAAGATTGGTTTAAATATATAAAATAGTTAACACGAGCCATAGATTTATAATTATGTATGTATGTGTGTCCAAATGAGTAATGTTTTTTAAATTCTTGTATGAGCATGTTTTGAGAAGGAAGCCTCTCCTTTTTTAGTAGTTACCGTATAATGCCAGAAATGTAAACAGTTTGATACAGCAGATATCCAATTTTAAAAATATATCCCAAATATCTTGCGTATCTTTGCAGTTTCAAGTCCTAGGGAAAATTTTTAGATAGTACATCACTTTGATTTCAGATACTTTTACTTGACGTTTGCAGCATGGTAGAGGATAATGTACAATTTTTTACAGCACTCATGGTCTGTAAAATCTCCCTTGTAATATATAGTTTCAAGAGTGTGTTTGTATTTGTACAGCTCATGGTTCTCAGTGTTTGTTCAGCTCAGGCTCTTAAAGGAAGTTACTGTGTTGAAAGGACAGAGCCTTATGTAGGGCTGGTTTAGTTTATAATAAATACAATGTACGTCAAATAAATGTTCAGGCACTGCTGTTACATAATTTATGCTTACAGAAGTGTACTTGAAATGTAAGGATACATAACATGAAATAAAAGTGGTAAAGGATTGTCCTTTTACAGAAAATACTCTATTGTGTTGTCAAAGGAGTGTTCACCTTAAAGTGAAAATTACTTCTAAAATGACTCATCAATATCTGTGTTTTCAAGATGTTTTTCCCCTTTCTAGACTATTCCCCCTTTTTGTTACCCAAACCCTGCAATTACACAAAGATAAAATTAAAATTGCTAGTTTTTACTTAGCAAGAATAGCGCATAGGAAGCAGATAAATTTTAAGTCTCTGTCTATCTGTCTGTGTAGGAAAGATTGCCATATAAAAATTTTCTTATTACAACTAAAGAAGATTCTCTAAGGAAGTTGTATGGGCCAAGTGCTTTTATGTTATTGACAGAAATATTTATGTAGATTTCTACTTTGCCTTGGCAACCAGTATATCGTACAGGAGAACAGAAATCCTGGAAGGAGAGTTGTTACTGAATCATTCTGAATAGGACAAATCCTATCAGATAGCAAGGTTTTATACAAATAGGAAATTAAGTTTAGGATTTACAAATCACAGTCACAGAATAGTTTATGCAGTTGGGGATCTCTGGAGGTCATTTGGTCCAATGCCCTGCTTAACAGGGCCAACTTCCAAGTCTAACGTAATTCAGTGCTATATCAGGTTGCTCAAGACATTGTCCACATGAGTTTTGAATGTTTTCAAGAATTCCCCCTACCTCCAGGCACCCTTTATCAATGTTTGACAGTGTTCTTTGTGAATTTATTTTTCCTGATGCCTAACTAGTTATCAAACACTTTACTCATTTTTATCTTGTTACTCTATTCCCTCACCCATTGAAGTTGGTAATTTTTTACTTCTGTTTTCAATAAATGCAAATTTAGGCTGACATAGAATGCTTTCGAGTCTTGCACTGAAAATACAATCACTTGTGAGGTGTTAACGCTGTAATCCCCTGCAGCCATCCATCAGAGCTTCTAGGTTTTTAAAAAACGAAGTTACGCAAAGCATGGACTTCAGTGGTTGGTTCAACAGTGGCTGTTTAGCAAATAATTTTTGCTGAACTGATACAGTTTGCCACAGTTTTAAAGAAAAGTCAGGTCATAAACACAGTGCTTTAGTTATAGCTTGGGTAAACATCGTACCTCAGTCCTCTGTATTCTGCTCCTGTCGTCACGTTTTTCAGTCTAGTGCAAATGAAGGAAAGTAAGTGAAGGAGAGGTAAATCTATCTTCTCTTTTTCAAACTCATTTGAGGTAGTATTCTCTTGGGGAACATTCAGTGACTAATCTTCTTTCTTCATGCTGTAGAAGGAGCTGTACTCCTTCATTCCTTTTCCAAACAGAAATGTTGCTAATTGAGTACCCAGGGACTTTTAAAGCTTTTTTGTTCTTATTTTGCAGAATTTGTTTTAAGAATGCTTTAAAAATTAAACTCAATTTGAATTTTTAAGCATCCATTTAAAGTAGTTATTTTAAATATAAGAAATCTTATTGTCTGACCTGAGCTTGCTTGAAGTTTGAAAACCTGGAAACACCTATACTGAATGTAATCATAGAGTCATAGTTTAGTTGTGGTGGGAAGGGATGTCTACTCAGAGCAGTATCAGTGAGAGCGCTATATTCAGGGTCTTGTCCTGAACTTGGGGTTTTGAATCCTAAGGATGGAGACTCTACTACCCATATGGGCAGCTCATTCCAATATTTGAAACTGGCATGAAACAATTTTTATTTTTATTTTTTTTTTAAGATTTAAATTAAATTTCCTGGAATTGAACTTGTCTCTACTGCCTCGTATTGTCACTAGGCACCACTGGGAAGAATCTACCTCTATCTTATATCAGATTTTATACATATTAAATAAGGCCCTCAAGCCTTCTCTTTGTGAGATAAAAAATCCCTGTTGTGTAAGCTTCTGCTCAAATATTAGATCTCTTAATCATTTTAGTAGTTCTTTGATGGACTCCTTGCCATCTAGCAATGAGCTTCATGTGCTGAACAGAGAAGAGTAATCGGCTCCCTTGAGCTGCTGGTGATCCTCTGTTTGAGGTCTGTGTTGAGGCAGCACAACTCTCTGGTCTATCAGCCCCTCCTCCTGGCTTTGTGTCACTGGTATACTAGCTTAGGATGCACTCTGTCCCATAATCCAGGTCATTAATGAAAATGTTGAATAATATTGCCCCGGTGTAGACCCCTGAGGTAAACCACTGTAAGCTTGATAGTTCAGGCAGTTTTCAGTCCATACCACTTTCCATTTATCTAGCTTGTACTTCATCAATTTATCTATGAGAATGTTACAGGAGACGCTGTCAAAAGCCTTGCTGAAATGAGTTCAGCAACTTCCACCATCCCAGCCAGTCATCTCATTATAGAAGCCTGTCAAGTTGGCTGATCAGGCATGGTTTGCCCTTCACAAATCCAGGCTGACTACTCCCAGCCACTTCGTCTGTTTATAACTGGTTTCTAGGAGGATTTGCTGTAGTCTCAAGGCAGTCCCAGGTATAACGTAGACTTCCGTTTTATGAGGGTAGAAGGATCAGGTAAAACCAAAGGTAGGAACTGGAGGGAGGAGGCTCAGCGCTCATGGCTAGAGCAGCTCTTGTGCCGCTGGCTGGCAGCGAGTAGCTGGTGTTGCAGGAGCAGGACGCGTTAGGACCGATGTGTTCAGCCGTGACAGCTTTCCCTCCAGGTTGAGGATTCCCAGCCTTGTAAAGTCACTGGGATCTTCTGCAGGATGAACTCAAAAAATGAGTCCTGAAGTTTTATGTTTAAATGGTGTTATCTGTGTGGATTTTGCTAGTACAAAAGGGATTGAGCTAAATTGCTTCTAAGTATAGGGCTCTGTTGAGTTCTTCTATAGTTAGCACTGTTAATAAAAGAATAGTACCTTCATTGCACTGAGATTACTGTGACTGAAGAAAAGATTTTGCTTTTATTTTAATGTATTTATTAGTACAAAAATGTCTAAATCTGAGCATTTAGCAATAATTCACTATAATCCTGAAGTCTAATATTTAAAGAAAATCTATGATGCAGCTCCTTTGGTAGACATAGAAGAAAATTCTTCTGCAGTTGGAAAATTACAGGCTGTGTAGGTGTTGAAATGCCTCCTGCTTCACATTCTTAATTGGCAGCAAGCCACATACTAAGCTTTTCTAGTTTAAAGGGAAACACTCCCCTTTTCTCTTCCCATTTCTGATGGATAAAGGTTGCATTTTGGTTGCATTTTTTAGCAGTTAGGATTTCTTCTGCCTTGATAGAAAATGAATAAAACTTTAAGTAAAATAGCTTCTCCAAGTTACCTTGACCTTTTGTGTTATTGCTGGATAATACAGAGGTATGCATCTTGTCCTTCCAGGTTGTATGGTAAGAAGTTGTGGGTCTCCTCCACCTTGTAAACCTTGTCCACTCCAAGAGCTCTAGGGTTCTCTGTTCTACTTTAAAGCTTTGTTGAAATTAATATGTGATACTTGAAGAAATCTGCCATAAACATGAAAGGCTTTAATATTCATGGCTTTAGATACTAAAATGATTTTGAATAATGCAAAAATACTGCAAGCTATAAATAGATCAGTTATTAATCATTAGTTTAAATCCATTTTCAGTGGTTGACAGTCCTTTCACTGCATTTGGATGTTACCAGAAGATGTATTTTTATTGAGAGAGCTCATACATGTTTACCAAATAAGATTGCCAGATATGAAAATCAGGCTGAAAACCTGTACTCTCATCCATTCTTGCTAGTTTTGAATGGCTTTGGTGTTACTTTGCCCTGTCAAAACATCAACGTCCCTGTGTTAACAGACAACAGTTAAAAATATAGAGGGGTTTATATGGTAGTTCGCCAGAAAATTGATTCCTAATACTTTTTAAGAGAGTTGCATCAGCTTAATTTTACATCAATTGTAGTCTGAACAGAGGATTAAAAATCTACAAAAATACTGATACATTTTCTCAGTTGCAATACAAACTGTGTTTAAAAAAAGCATGTAGTACTGGATTAGTAATTAGTAATTCCTGAAGATATATACCAAAAGAAAGCGATAACCCGTGTTCAAAAAATACTGGAAATGGTGATTGCCTTTATGCTCTGTCAAGCCTTTTCCTTTTGACCTTTCTGAGTTTTTTTTTAATTAATGTTTTTGTTATCGCACTCTGATGTTTGAATTGCAGTGGGGTTTTTCTACGTCTGTGTTGAGCGCCATCCCCAGCTGTAATCTTTGTTTGCTCTTTTTTTTTGTAAGCGTATAAGCACAATAAAGGCGAAGTCTCTGCTCTGGGAATCATTCCCAGAACGTTGCAGCTCACGTGACAGCGGTGTGTCATACGGTGTTCACACCTTTCTGCTCACTTGTTAAACATCTTAGAAGTAAGGTGTATATGGTCCATTAAAGTAAAGGCAAAAGTATTGATTCCTGGCATTCGTGGGGTGTAGCATCCATTCAGAACAATTATTGCCATGACTAAGTTTGTATTGCATCTTTCTTGATTGATCTGGAACTTAGGGAAGTAGGAATCTTTTATTTTGTCCCAAATTACTGATATTAGTTAGGTGCTACAATCACACAAGCATTTCTGAAGACGTTAATTCAAGTTCAGATGAGAAAGTTCTTCACTGAGCGGGTGGTTGCTCACTGGAACGGGCTCCCCAGGGAGGTGGTCACGGCCCTGTGAGGAACGGAGAGTTGGACTTGATAATCCTTATGGGTTCCTCCCTGCTTGAGATATTCTGTGATTCTGATGCATTACTATTTGAGAAACCGATGGAACTACTGGCAGCGGTGAAGTTTAGCATCAATTCGAATATCTGCAGGACCAAGTCTTGTGTGTCTGTGGGCAGGAGCCGTCGTTTACTTACAGGGCAGGTTCATGCCGGAGAGCCAGGCCTTGTGTCGGCCTTTATAGGCAGCAGAGGGAAACAGGCAGTTCAGAGACATCGTTCATGTCGCCTGCTTAGGCTGAGATAAATTGCTCTTTTTTAGTAATGTAGTGCTGTTTATCTCCATTGATTTTAGAGCAAAATTATCTTGGAGGCAGACACACACAATTTAAGACTAGGTTAATTTCATCATATGCACTTCAGGCACGTACTTTCAAGTTATAGTCACAGACTGTACAAAAATGAGATGTATCTGCCATAGGACATTTACGTTTTCTGGAAGGGGAAGGTTTTGTAGGGGCAGGGGTTCTCCCATGTCAAGACCCTTACACAGGGTGACAGTTTGTGGTTGGTGAGCAAGGTAATTACACCCGTCCGCGGAATGGAAACCGAATGCTGAAGTGACCTGGGAGGTGTGTGACTCTCCACCTCGCAAAGAGGATTTGATTTCTGAATTCCTTGCTTCCTACCTGTACTTAATCTTCCAGAATGTACTACCTACCCTCTGATATGACGGATTTTCTCTTTGAGGATAGCGAGGAATGCTTTATTTTCAAAAATACAAGGAAATTGCAATTTGCTGAAGACGATTAAGCTAATGTTAGTGATACCTAATAGTTTTTATATTTTCACTGGGAAATTAGAAAGTGCAAAGAATTAAAACATTCCCAGTAGGATGTCACAGTGTTTCGGTTGGGGTATTTTAGTCTGTGTTGATTTTAACCAAAGCTTTTACTTTTACTACTTGCTTACTATACAAACATATCCCCATTTTTAAACACACACTCATATGCATTTAACAAAATAGATTAAAATTGTCCTGCTTGATGGCACCAGTGATTTAATTTGATCTACCGAAAGATGCGAATGTTGAGGATGATGTGTAGCCTTAATGTCTAAAGATCTTTTCGGATCTAAATGCTCTGTGTCTAACTGTCAATTCCCTGATACACTTCAGAGGTAGAACAAAACTGGAAGGTGGTTGTGCAAATCTGCCCTGTGACCAGTTTATCTACCTAATCCTCTTCCCAAGCTCACTTGTTTCACTAAGAAAACGTGGAAGACAATGGGATGGGGAGTGGTATATGGAAGTATTTAAAAGTAGTTTTACTATGAATTTCTTCTAAAATTATGTGTACAATAATAGTGAGCATTTAATTGTAATGTCGCACTGAGAAAAATGTTTGCATATGTATGCTTAAGCTTTGCATGCTTTTTTAAAAATGAGCTGCTTGGCTGTTGGAACAAATCTGAATTTGTTTAGCAGAATGGATTGTATGCATTTAAACAGGAAAAGGGATGTGTTGACTTTTAGTTTTATTTTTAATTTTGGCATCCAGACCCTTTCTGTTTCTGTTCTAGAAGATTATCCACTTGGGTAGTTCGTGTTTTCATCTCATTCTTAACTGCTGCCCACTGTTTTCCTCCCCTCCTTTTGTTTTCTCTTTGTCTTTCTTTTTTCTTTTTCAGTTGAGGAATACTACTGAGAGAGACAGGATGAAGGAAAACATATAAGATCTGTAATCTGTATAAGTTTTTGCATCTTTCTTTAATTGTGTTTGTCAATATACATCTAACTGTTCTTTGAAAAGGAAAAAATGGTAGATTTCTGTTAAAAAGTTGTGACTTGAATGTCATTTTCATTTATGTCTAATATTTGTCCTCTTCCTGTGCTCTGTCACTTGTATCTGTTGTAAGAGCTTCCACAAAACCACTGCCGTAATCATCCAGTTTGAAAAGATCCTTCAAGCATTTTATATTTTTTTCCAAAGCTAAACTAAATATTAGAACGTTCCATCTTAGAAATTATACATAACAGCTTTTATGGTTGATATTTTTTAGTGTTGTTTTCCATTACATACTATATAAAAAAAGAGTAATGCCTCTCTTGAGTTAGTATATAAATAACCTGGATAGTGTGGATTTGTTGGGGTTTTGGGTTTTTTTATATGAAAGCCGAGAGAGCTCATTACCATTATCGAGAGTAATGTATTATATATGTATGTATTTATAAGTTCTGGCCAGGATATCCAAGGAACAAGTGTAGTGGCAAATCTCCCAGTCCTGATGCGACAGAATCCTGCAGAAACACTTCGTCGAGTTCTACCAAAGATCAGAGTAAGTTGTGTGTCATGAGGCTTGAATGTATCTTTCTCTGATGTTATAAGTGTTTTAACAGAGGCCAAAAGATCCCACTTCTGTTGCAAACTCACTCTCTAGGAGAGGTATGTCCAGTAGATCTTATGCATGAAATTCACTGAATTTACGAAGTATTGCAGGTATAATATTTTTTGGAAAATGTTAGAACAGGAGAAGAAATCAGAATTAATATTATTTACATATTCTAAAGATATGAGGAAGAAATTTTTCACAGTGAGGGTGGCAAAACACCCTGGAACAAGTTGTCCAGAGAGGTGGTGGAGGCCCCGTCCCTGGAAGAGTTCAGGGTCGGGCTGGATGGGGCTCTGAGCAGCCTGACCCAGTTGAGCATGTCGGTGCTTACTGTAGGGTAGTTGGACTAGATGACCTTTAAAAGTCCTTTTCAGCCCAAAACATTCGATAATGCTATGATTTTAATGAAGATAAAGCTATCTCTGTTTTTCCACTCTTTAAGCTGTGGTTTAAGGAGCAGTTTCAGCCAAGTACGAACAAACTGCATCTCATACACAAATGCAAAGCCTAAGGACAAAAGGACCTCCAGAGGTGTCCTCCACCCTCAGCCATTCTCTGATTCTGTGACTATCAGACATCACCTTTCAACTTCATTTTATCTCCTGAAGTTTCTGTGATTCCAGGAGAATCCTGTTTCTTAAGAGGAGCTGTTCCAACTTATGTGTGATTATTTAAATTCAGCAAATGATAAAGAAAGAGCTGTCCTCAGAACTGAGGACTAGTATAGACTGACACATTGATTGGAAACCATTAAAGTACTTCTAGTTATCGTATTCTGTGCTATAAGATGCAAGTCTGTAGGCATTTTGTTTAAATATATATATGTGTATAAAACAATGAGGAAAAAAAAAATGACTTGAAATTGCAAAATAATTGAAAAGCCTTTAATTTACACCAAGTTTCTGCGGTTACTACTACGTGTTATTCTGACATTCCTAATGCATTCTTTCCAAAACCAGCCTTCTGGCCTCAAGAAAAGTTGTTTTGTTTTTTTTTTTAATTTATTTTCTGTTTAACATGAATCCATTTTTTTTCTCTGAGCTTCTGCTTTGAGAGCACAGTTCTTTCTGAAAGGAAGGAGTAATAAAAAACACTGTGGATTTTTTACCCTTATTTGTCGGGGTGTTCAGAAGTAGTTGCTTTTGCCACACTGTCTTTGATAAAAAGTCTAATATGGGAATACAGTTTTTGATTCTAATCTTAGGGCTTTTTTATATAGGCATGGAGAAAAAATTTAAAAGGGTGATCATTAGCATCATCAGGGCCTAGGGCCTGGAAAATATTTGTACGATGGGAGTTGGAGCTTGGGTATTTAGATCAGGCAATACTTAATTGCTTTGTAGAAGTATCTTTCTGCTTAATATTAAAGGACATTCAACTGAAAACTAAAGGAAGAAAGAGCTAGGAATATTAAAAATGGAGCAGACAATTTTAATAATGAATTCAATCAATCTTTGAGGAAATAAGTGAGAAAAGTATTGTGGTTTTCATCTTGAACTGTCATTTAAATTGAAACTGAATGCCTTCATAGATGATAAATTAAATGAAACTTAAGTTAATGGGAAACTTAAGTTAAAGGTGAAAGACTGAAATATAATTAGGTCAGTTTAAATGTTCCTTTCAGGTTTAAGCTTTATAAATTGAAATTTTCTGGAGTGTACATGAGTTAAATCTCTTCCTGTGGCTATACAGTTATCAAGCCAGTTCTTCAGTGGTGCTCTGTTACCTAATATTTATTTAATCTGTGACAGAACAGTTCTATTCTAGCCATGTTAACTGCAAAACAACATTTGACATAGTTAGCCATTTGACTTTTTTTTTCCCCTTGTCCTTGTTTTTATTGGGAGGAATAGTCCTGACCATTAAATGGAACCTCTTATAATCTATAAAGGCATAATTAAACTCAGATGGGATTAGTCTTGCTAATGTAGTCTGGGATTGCAGGGAAATAAGATGATTTAAATAACTACACTTGCTTTCACTTCTGTAGGTTGGGAAAAAATCATTTGTGAATTCAAATTTACATGTGAAAAATGAGTTATATAGTAGTTTCAGGTTGTTATTTATCTGAAGGTATTGTCACCATGTAACTGGGTAGGGAAATCAGTGTACTTATTTAACATACTTGCAGAAACCTAAAGCAATAATAAGCACTAATTGATCAGACCTGAAAATAAAACAGCTGCATGAAGAAATAAATGTAATGAATGTTCCGCATGGGTACGTTAAAATTTTTTTGTTTACTTGTGAGAAAATTTTTAAACCTGATTCCTTTTATAAATTAAGATAGAAATAGATATGTGCAAATTGCTTATAATTCCTTAAAACCTAATAATATTATATCAGAGACCCTTTATATACTTAACGTGTTTTAGGTCTGACATGAGCAAAATGAAACATACAATACGTCAGTAAATCTAAGTAATGATTAAACTGGGTGTCAGTATTTTTGTTTTTCTCATAAAACAAGTACATTGTATATCATTTATATCTTAACATAGGAATGAGGTTATGAAATATTTTTTTAAATTCTGCAGTTAAAATGAAGCGACATCCTTGTATGAGTTCTTTTGCATAGAGATCCCCACTCTCTGGATTTCTGCATGCACCTCCTCATGAACCTTGGAAGTCATTGAAATGCAGATTTAGGGAAAGCTTAGATATTATTCTCAGCATTTCTAGTTACGCACCAAATGGCTCCTTTCAAATGATATTAGTAGTATTTTCCCGTTTCCCATCCTTGGACACAGCCTCTGAAAGCAATGGAGGGAGATTGTAGGTGTCTCTCTGATTGTCTAATAAGAGATTCTTCCAAATGCTGTGACTGCAGAGAACTGTGGCTACTCTTGTTGCAGTGTATACATCAAGCCTTATTAATTTCTGTCTGATTAGTTCCAAAATCATTTTTCCAGTTATTTATTTGCCTAACATTCAGGTATCCCCTTGAAAGCTTTTCTTTTTCCCTAATTGATTTTATAATTTGAGAAGAGGTGGGGTGATTTTCACCTTGTCTTACACAGAGCATTGATTTTAAGGTATCTTTGAGCTTCTGTAATCTCCGATATTTGTCTTTCTAGTCCTAAATGAAGATTTCGGTCATATTAACACAGTTACTGAAATGATTGACTGTGTTTCTGCTTGCAGCATTCTTTCAAGAGAATTCTGTGGCTGCAGAACATAAAGTGAATTAAGCTAGAGGCAAATTTTCCGTTTTCCATTTAATGGAATAAGCCAGGCTTTCTAAATTTTGCAAGTTTGGATTCCTGAGTTAACTTGTAGACATTAGGACAGCTCACGAATGTGCTAATACCCTTAAAATCCATTAAATTGCCTGAATAATATAGACACAAAAACTTTTTTCCTCCAGAGTGAGAATCTGTGTAGAAAAATATATTACTCTCTAAATAGATAAATTTATATTAGGTAAAATTAAGCCACTCGACTTGAGTTCAGTGAAATTGGAATGAGGAGACCAATACATTTTCATATGTGGATCTGTACGCTTTTGAGTGCAAGCATCAGCGCAAGCAGGTGTGTAAGCAATCTAGAAATTTACATTTCAATGTCTCCCGAGGTCCGTGAGGAGGCACATCCAGAGAATGTGTTCTCACACATGATTATCCAGAGTTGTATGGATCTGTGGAGGAGACTATTTGGAAACTTTATTTGATGGTAAGTAACCCCGTTTGCCTTGCTTACAAAGTGAATAAGTACATAAAATTGAATTCAGCTCCATTGTTCTCATCTGCAGTGGTGTCTTAGAACCTACAGTGTGCAGATAGTTCTTCTGATTATTTTGGGGATTTTAATTTTATTTTTATTTTTTTGCACCGAAATCCCAGAATAGTATGTGCACTTACTCTGATCACAGAATCACTCACATTAAGAAAACTGGTAGGTGTCCTTATACTTGTCTGTGGCTATTAGAACAACGGTGGAGGAATAAGGATGGAGGCAGGCTGTGGAGATAACAAGAGGGCAGTTTCTGTGGCTATTGAATGCAAATATTTTATCACACTTTGATTGATAAGCTGCACATTGCTGTTTCTTCCTTTCATTTGGGGGAGCAGGGGCATAGAGAATTCTTTTACAACTATACACAGCTGTATACTGAGGCAGCTGTTGAGAGTGAAGCAGTGGTTCCTTTTGAAATCAGATAAACTAAAAATTACACATTTGCACACACAGACTAGTTGACATTTGTGTTATGAAAACCACTTGTTTTACTTTGAAGTAAGCAAAGTCTACTAAATAATTGCTCAGATGTTCTCTACAAAAGGTAATTTCTAAGCAAAATTCCTCTGCTATGTAATACTTGGGTGCATAACATATTTTCTTGATCTGGTCTAGCTGATTTTTTTAAAAAAAATAGAATACCAGCTTACTGGGTTTTTTTGATATGTGATCTGAGAAGACACTGTTCATCTCAAGCACGTTAAAAAATAAAGAAAACGACCTATATAAAATGTTAAATAGGAAGTATGGGCTTCAAACTCTTACTGAGTTTGGAGTCACTCGTTAAAATGAGTGATCAGCCAATTTTGGAGTTTGCCCTGGTTATTGCATATTCACTTTTAGAAGTGAATGTAAAAAATTTGAATGTTCTTTCGGCACATTTCTTCCTCACGCTCTAAATCAATATAATTTGTAATTATACAGGAGGTGCTGCATGTTGCAGGAGTGGAAATGCAGTTAACAGCTGCTGTTTCTTTTTTGACTGTTCTGCAAGAGGAGTCGGTGTCCATTCATACGTACTCCCACTCCTTCCTACACATCATCCTCCAGAACCTGGAACACAGAGACACAGGTCAGGGCTGTACAACTGTACTGATGACTGATTATGTTTTGTTTCCTTAGTGAGTGTACGGTACTGGGTAAAGCAGTGAGTGCAATCACTGTGACTTTGTATCTAGACCTGTGAGAATGAAAATATTTTTGCATGCTGACCACTTACATACTGATATTTAAATGTAACTCTAGTTGAATCAAACAAAACCACTTTGTGTGAAGGACTAAATTCTGAAGTTCTGTGTCTGAACTTCTACTGAAGTAGCAGGATTTTGTGGCTGAGAAAATGGACAGAGGATGGTTGGCGTTTCTTCTGTGGTGATTAGTTTTTCTTAACTTCTTTGACACTGTTTTTAGGATACAAATTAAAACAATAAAAGACGTCTTGTAAAACTAGAAAGTTTCAGTGAGCATAAGAAAAGTACATGCTTCTAAATGAGGGAAGTTATCTTTTCAAAACAAACAGGATAGTTACTGTTTTTGTATAGGAATTGAGAAGGGAAAAGAAATGGAGCTAGGATTTGCTTCTCACTTATCCTACTTCTTTGTTTAAAATCTTGAATGTTAATTTAGTGGCTTTTATACGTACAACATAACGTATCCCCCATTTCTTTGTAACAGGTGTCATCAATGCGTGGCTAGAAACTCTTCTTGCTGTAATAGAAGCTTTACCAAAAGAGACTCTCAGACATGAGGTAATAATATTCTCCCACTTACGCGGAATTGATTCAGCAGCTATACAGAAAACTCAGGCTGAAAAGGGGCCTGTCACGTTACTTGAAGGATCTTTGTTTCAGAAAACTTGGAATATTCTA
The DNA here is from genome assembly GCF_000703405.1 of Apaloderma vittatum. Taxonomy (NCBI): domain Eukaryota; kingdom Metazoa; phylum Chordata; class Aves; order Trogoniformes; family Trogonidae; genus Apaloderma; species Apaloderma vittatum. The sequence goes on along the minus strand of NW_009734983.1, from coordinate 66,419 downwards.
GTTGTTAATTTTTTTGTAAGTAAAAATTATAGGACAGTCAGAGATTCCAAGGACCTCAGGGAAGGTGCACATCTCAGACCCAAAGGTCAGCCTAACCCAGTATCCTGTCTCTGACAGTGGCCGTTTCATGGAAGAAACTCAATCTAGATGAGTAATTGGAGGTAGTATTACTGGACATGGCTGAGAGAAGCGTGGTCAGCAGATCAAAAGAGGTGATTCTCCCCCTTTAGTCTGCTCTTGTGAGACCCCACCGCGAATCCTGCGTCCAGTTCTGGTGCCCCCACCCTAAGATGGACGTGGATCTGTTGGAGCATGTTCAGAGGAGGCCACAAGGATGATCCAGGGGCTGGAGCACCTCTGCTATGAGGATGGGCTGTGGGAGCTGGGATTGTTCAGTCTGGAAAAGAGAAGACTTCGGGGGGACCTAATAGCTGCCTTCCAATACCTGAAGGGAACCTACAGGAAGGCTGGGGAGGGACTTTTTACAAGAGTGTCCACTGATGGGACAAGGGGAAATGGGTTTAAGTTGAAGGAGAATAGATTTAGATTGGATCTTAGGAAGAAATTCTTCAGTACGAAGGTGGCAAGACTTTGGAATAAATTGCCCAGAGATGTTGTGGCTGCCCCCTCCCTGGAGGTGTTCAAGGCCAAGTTGGACGGAGCCTTGAGTAGCCTGATCTAGTTGAGAGGCGTCCCTGCCCATGACAGGGAGGTTGGACTAGATGATCTCTAAGGTCCCTTCCAGCCTAGGCCATTCTATGTTTCTATGATTCTGTGATTCTATGATTGCTGTCGTAGTTCAAAGACCAAATAAGGAATACACAGTTTTGCAGGTAACTAATGATACGTTTCTTTATGCAGTGTTATAGTTAGAAGCCTACCTTGTGTACTAGTTCTCGTCCTCGCAGTGCTAAGATTCTCTCATCTCAAAATTTTGGCTGGTAAGAGGAGGAGAAAAAACACTTTTAGAATATTGTTGGACTTCCCTGCCCTAGGAAGTAATCTTAAGAGAGATTGAGTGAGGAGCTGTGGTAGACTACAGAGATACCTCTCTGTAATTTTCTTCTTGGCCTGGCACCTGGGTTTCTGTGATTATTTCTGGGCAAAAAATAATATATCTAAATATGGTGTTTTGTAGGCCTTTGTTCTTGGCACCATAGAGATGATCCAACAAGTGAGAGCAGAGCTGCAGCATAGCTGCAGGTTTTCTGAATCTGTATGGAAATGAAATTTCTTCTCTACAGATCCCCAAAGTATGCACATTCAAGAGGGATCATTTCCTCAAAACTTCACATCAGAAGTGGTGTTTCAAGGGAAAGCTTGTGAGGAAGAACCTCATAGAGGCTTCCTTTTCCTTTCTCTCTTATTTTTTTTTTCTTGTGCAGGAACATATATAAGAACTTCTGTGAAGATTACCGGCTAATAGTTATAAATATTCAAATACAACTTAGTCCTCAAATAAAAACACAAGTAGACAGATGTAAAACTGTGGCTGGGATGTGAATTGTAAACTGCTGTTTGGGCCAAGATATGGGTTTAATATGCTGTAATTAGAACTGAATATTTAATACAGGTTTCCATTAGACTGTTAATGCACATAGGCATTATTGTTGTTAGTACTGATTAATTCCATGAAAGAGGTAGATGACATTTGGGATATGCTTTCCTAGATTATTTTTTTAAGAAGGGGAATACATTACTTATTTTTTGCATTTCTTCTGCTTACATTGCTTCTTTTTTCTTTCATATAGATCCTGAATCCACTTGTTTCCAAAGCACAGCTTTCTCAAACAATTCAGTCGCGCTTAGTTAGTTGTAAAATCCTGGGAAAATTAGCTAACAAATTTGAAGTTCATATGTAAGTAGACTGTACATGTATTTCCATTCCACAGTATATACCAGGATTTCTTTGTTAGCGTGCAGAAATTACTACAAGAAAAATAGTCTTTATTGCAAAAATCAGATGCCTTCTACAGATCCCTTTATCTGGATATTAATTATTAATAAAAAAATGTTCATTGTGTAACTAGCATAGTCAGACTTGCTGATATTCCTCAGTGTGTAACTTTATTTAATGTATTCCTCCACAGGCTTGAATGGGTACCATTTTGATGCCATTCATACAAATTAGTTTTCTTACTAGGAGATAAGCCAAAGTGCTCAAAGGAGTTGGAATGGTGCATTCTTTGAACAGTTTATCTTTTCTTATGGACCATTTCACCAAATGTGTTTTATATCCATGCAGTTGGCAACATGTGATTCTGCATAGCAAAAGAAATCAGCTAAGGGTAACTAAATGCACAGAAACCATGACTAGCTGAGGAAATCCTTGCTAATAATTTTGATCTGCCCCAAAGTGCAACATTTCAGCATAACACAAAAGATGGAACAACAGGACTGTATGACAAGACATTTAGGAATAAATTTCTTTAAATTCAGATTTTTTTTCTTCAGTAAAACAGAACTAGAAGCAACCAAAAGGAAGCTCTCTACACCTTCATTCATTATGTAGACTGGGCTTGCTGGACATGCAAAAGTTAATGAGGATGGTAATGTAGTATTTTTTGAGAATGTTGCCAAAGCCTTCAAATCATTTTCTTCAGAATTTGTAGAATTCTGGCAGAATTGCAGTTGTTTTTATTTGATCCTACATTCTCATGAAAATAAAGTGTATTTCCAGATCACTTGGAATTCGTGTGAGAAATTAAGCTAATGTTAGCTGTAATAAGTTCAAATAATCATACCTTCAGCATGATTCCTTGCTGTTCAGAGATAAGAAACCCCTCATTTCAGTGAACACATAGTTAACACCATTTCCATACAGAAGCTACTTGTTAAGAAGGTGGCATAGTGATCCCCCTGGTAGAGAACTCTGCGTGCAGTGCAGAGGCCTGAAAAAAGACCTGGATCCACATGTTTCGGTTGTGGCAGGCTCAGGAACATTCATGACACCCTCTCATTCCCCTGGCAGGAGAAGGGGCCTTGGTATAGGCTCAGGAAACATGTCTGGCCTCAGGAACAGGCAGTATATGAGCATATCTTTGTATTCTTCTTCAGAATTTTTCCTCATGAAATTTATGCTGTAATTAAAATCTTTTCTTTAGTATTTCCTGTGACTTCCAGGTTAGTTTAGAGAGTAGTGAAAAAGTCCCAGCCTTGGAATAGAACATAGGTTTTTTTATTCTCTCTTCCAACAGTTAGTTAAAAACAAGTATTTTTTTCTTAGTCCCTACTTGGGAGTATTCTAAAATGCCAAACTCCCGAGGCATTGTCCAATTTTTGTGACTTGAGGCCAAATTTTGCCCACCTGAAAATTTTCTTGTCTCTGGCTTCATATTATTTCTCTTGAATTTTGCAACAACATAAGGATTTGCATAGAGATATTTTATGAATACTCATGACAGCATCTTATGCAGTGAAAGGAAACACAATGGCTGATCCTGCCAAGTTTAGTGTGTGTTTTTACTTAAATAGTTTTCAAAATAGTTATTTTGTATCTGCCATTATTTAACATGAATCCTTAGGTCTGCTTGCACATAGACATTTTAGAACTGAAGCTTCTACTCTTAATTTTTTTGTATACTTCCTTACCAGCTATCTCTTTGGTGCTACATGCATACCAAAGATAAGGTGTTAGAGACAATTACTTGCACTTCCATTTATGTACAAAAAGTCTTTGTATTTGGAGAGTGGCTGTTCAAAAATTGTACTGAGGATGATTATTAAGTGGGACAGCATCTCTAAGCTACCTACTATTTTCGTATTGGAAAAAATAGATTAAATATGAGTAAATTATAATGACTGTAAATAGTTAATTTTCTGCTGCTTTATAGCACATATTTGTGTCTGCTGTACAGTATTCTTTTGTAATTATAAATTTTCAGAAAAATCATTTACTGTGTTTGAGAAATTATTTTTAAAAAAAAGTCATTATAAATAACATGTAGGTAAAATTTGAGTACTACATAGTGGGTTTTATATATTCTTCTATATGTTGACAAAAATATTTTCATTTTTAGTATTAAAAGAGAGATTCTTCCACTGGTAAAATCACTGTGCCATGATGTGGAGTATGAAGTGAGAACTTGCATGTGTCGGCAACTGGAACATATAGCTCAAGGAGTAGGGTGAGTACAATTTGCATAACTGCTTCTAGGTGCAAAATCTTTCTCTAAAATATTTAATTGTAACTTAAAAACTCCTTTTAAGATTTTTAACTTAATTCATGCATACTCAATGATTTTGGAGTGTACAGATGTGTCTTAAGAATTGGCTGTTGGCACCTGGCGCTTTTTCCTTTTTCAGTTGTTTTGTTTCTCTCTGATAGTAAAAATGCTGAACCATGCAAAGAACACTTCTTTGTAAGTAATGAGTTCATCCATAGCTTCTTGAAAGCATTTCTATTATCCATTGATACCATCAGGTTTTTTTAAATGGAAGAGGATTATGGCAAGTATTAGCAGTTTCTAATAATTACTGGAAAGTTTTCTGCGATACGATGCTAAGTGTGTTTTTCTAAGCAAATTTCTGTTCAGTATCAACTTACTCTAAGCTGGAAGACCTTTGATATTGTACATATAGGAACATAAAAAGTCTGAAACTTCTATTTTAATAAATTGAACATGTTAACTACCCATACTGGATTGGTCTCTGAGTGAACAAATATTTTAAAATTCCAGGTCTGTTCACCTGTTATTGTGTCAAGAAGAAAAAAAAAAAAGCAACTTTTCTTACATACTTGAAGAAATATTCAAGTAAGGTTCCCTGCACTGTGTTACACAGCAGGGATAGATTAGATCTTAAGAGTACCTCTCACCTGTAAAATTGTGAATTTAGGAGCAAATTCGAAGATGAGGCTGAAACTGAAATGTCATTTGAAAGGTATGGTAAATAGACACTTCAGAGTCTTAGTATTGGTATTTGCAAAAAAGATGCCTTCCTGTGGCTGTAGCATGATTTTTTTTGTAGTTTAAATGGAGAATTATGTTGTAGTTTAGAATCTGCATTATTTAAAACAAACAAACAAATCAAAACACCAGAAATTCCTGAAACAATACAATTTACTTCTCAGCAGTGGAATACTGGAAAAGCATATGTTCAGGCAGTGTTTTAGCTTACTGAGATATAGAGAATGAATATTCACATCAAGAACTAAGCATTACTGCCATGTGCTTAGTTTAATTTTGTTTTGGTAAGGTCTTTAACTTACCACTTTCTCTAGCAACAGGCTGGGAAATGTGTTTATTGCATACAATATAATTTTATATATGTCCTTGAGGCAGCTCTTCTGCAATGTGCTTGTCCTGAAGAAGTTCGGAGGATATGAATAATATGAAAATGCAATATTACTCATCGGAGTGAAATTATTCATTTGTCTTTGTACTTAACTTTCTTTCATAACAAAATGCAGATTAGCACGGTAAATCATTTTAACATTTTCCATATTGAATGGCTTTGGTTTTAAAAGAACATGTGATTACAGGAAAGAAAGGAGTATTTGTCTTATTATTTATATTTGCAAAACTGAAAAATTAACACACGTTTTTACTAAACGAAATTATTGAATAATTAGAGTTTGTATTTATTTTTCTGTATGCATGTATCGCATAGAGTCCTAGAAGCATTAAGGTTGAGAAAGACCTCTAAGAACATCAAGTCCAACTATTAACCCAACACCACCATGACCACTAAACCATGTCTCGAAGTCTACAGGTTTTTCGAACGCCTCCAGGGATGGTGACTCCACCACTTTCCTGGGCAGTCTGTTGATACATCTTTATGCATTTTATGATTGAATTCTATTTAATGGAGATTAAATATGAATGAAATCATAGAATCATAGAATGCTTAGGTTGGAAGGGACCTTAGCGATCACCTAATCCAACCCCTCTGCCATCTGCTTATTTTCAGAGAATGACCAGTTTGTTTTTTACCCTACCTACTGAGTTTTGAAGGAAGGGACAGTTCTAACTGTTTGAAGTTTTTTTGATACCACTAAAGTGGGAATCCACAAAAACACATTTCCAAAGTGTTGTATTTTTTTTCTTTGTTTTGCTTCCTGATTTCTGTGTCTTTATTTTAGGGTATGGTCCTATCCTTGGGTCCCCTGACCCTTCCCAGGCTGTATATTCTTGTCTGTCTCAATCACCTTCCTTCCTCCTTTCTCATTTGCTGCAACTCAGACCCATGATATTTTTTTGATGTCTTATTTGAGTTGCTGTCTGTGTTTCCATGGATTCCTCTAACCTTCGTAGTTACCTTCTGCTATGGTCAAGAGCTGAGGAGTAATCGTATGACTTTGGCTTTGAAAATGATTTGTGATGCATAATACAGCAAAGTATTTGTTTAAAAAAATGTAGGTATGTTATGTTGAATAAAATAACTTTTATTTAGGATATATGTATAGATAAAAAACATTCAGATATAAGTAGAAACATTTTTTTTTATGTTTTAAAAGTGTGCCGCTGCACAGATTGCCTGCTCTGTGGCTCAGTCTACGGAGAACCGAAAAATGGTTTTAGTGGTAGCTTTGAGTGCTTTATACTTGGGAGCTGGAAGTCTTAAAACAAAGTAGGTGTCATGCAGTGACAAGTGACAGTCTAACTGGTAATTTACCCAGCCATAGAATACTGGTTTAGTTGCACTAAATACATAGTTATCAATTAGCTGTCCCTTCTATATATTTTTCTTTCTTTGCTCTCCAGTGTTTATTTTTAGCATAGGTGCATCCATATACACTGCGCTCTCTCTCAGGCTTTTGTGTAGTCCCTTCCCAATGATTTAGATTCTTTAATCTCACAACAAATGGCAAGCTGTTGGTATTTTTTGTATGTTAACTCTTCTGATATTTCATGTTGAGGGTGAATAGGTAGAAGGAAAATACAGACAATTAAATGAACAGAAATAAGCACATTTTAAGATAATATTGAAGGCATAATAAGACAAAAGTCTCATTGGTTCTTTTTAATATTTAGTGATGTTACTGCTAAATGGTATCATGTCATTTTTCTCATAGTTGTAGATGAATGATTGTTTGGAAGAGTATTGTTATCTACATGGTGATTTGCTGGTAACAATAAACTCTGGAAGGTGCAAATCACTGCTGGTTACAAACATTTGCAAGTGTTACTGTTCATATTGACTTAAAAAGGAACAGCTGTTAGTTGTTTAATCTAATTGGAAGGGATATTTTGGGGTATTTTTATTTCACTAAAAATCTGCCATCCTGGAGGTTGTGATCATTTGTGTATTAAAAACTAACTGAAATGACAGCATCTAAACTCTTTATACACAGTTGCTCTAAGTGTCAAACATAGTTCTGATTTTGTCGTCTTGGTTAATGCTCATGTAGTATAATTTTATCATGTCATGTAATTTTTTTCCCTGCAGTTTATGTTTTGGACACTGTATACACAGAAGGACAGATATCTGGTTATTATAACCTGATATCCCGTTCCTGAGATGTGATGCTTACAACAGCTTTCACTAATTGAGGAGCAGACTAAGAGCTTGTACATGAGAACAGGACAAAATGGACTGTTTAGCTTGAATGCAGACAAATTCAAGCACTAGAAATCTCAGCTAGTATAAATAAAAAAAATGAGCGTGCGAGGGCTGTGGAAAAGATCTTTCTAGTCTCTTAAAGCAATCAGGAGTCAGTTACACATGTGGACATGGTAAATTATGCTGGTTTGTAGCTCCAAGAAGCAAATCTCTTTCCATCTTACTTATGCAAGTCACCTTACTTCACAGATGTTTCTATATCAAGAATATTTAACTTCTCCTTAGTCACCTCTCTGATTAAACTCTCATTTCAAAGCCAGTCCCTAATACAGCATCTACTGCCAATGTATAGATTCAAGTTGTCAGGACCATCACACATGCAGACAGTGCTCGTAATTACCAAGGCCTAAAGAGACAAGCAGAATACTTTCTCTTCTACTTTAAAACAGGCCTAAAAGCTAGCATTTGGATGAAGAGAGAAACCATATTTTCTCTGAGCAGCAGTTGCTTTCCCCTCTGTAAAGAGTGTTTGTCTTTGAAGCATAAGATTTACAGACACTTCATTCCAACATACTCATATTTAATCATTTTGTCTTTGGACCATTCCATTGAGCGGTTTCTGTGTATTTGATCAGAAGAGTTTTCTTAGTGACGTGGGGAAGTAGCTGGACTCCTCTGGAGTTTTTTCAAACTGCATTTTCTGATTTATTTCAAACTAATTTGAATGCTTTTAGTGATAAAGTTTCGTATTTTAAACTTGCATGTTTCTTTGACTGGCAGATAAGAAAATCCTGAAATTAACTAGAGTTTTTATTTAATCTTCATTTTCTTACAACTTTGTTGACGACTTTTTTTTTTTTCACTCTTGACAACCCAGAGAATGTCTAAATGAATATTTCACGGAAGAAGTCTCTTTTGCTGTAGCAGTATTTTTTCAATATATATTTTTACTTGACTGCTTGCTTCACTTTGCAGGTCAGAACTAACAAAAACTGTGGTGCTTCCTGAGCTAGTAGAACTGTCAAGAGATGAGGGCAGCGGTGTACGCCTTGCAGCTTTTGAGACTTTAGTGAATCTGCTTGATATGTTTGATGCAGGTAAGAATGAAATTGAAGTTTACTAGCCCAATTCTTAATGCTTTAATGCATTTTATAAATGATTCTTGTTTTGTTTTGTTTCTTCAGGCATTATGAGTTTATTTTGTATATTATTTTATCCTTTATGTATTTTATGCTTTCCTTTATACTTAATAACTTTAAAGAAAGGTGAACCAGATGTCCACAAAATCAGTTGTCTTATTCCAAGTTTCTAATGTCATGAATGTAAATGGAATGAGTAAAGTTACTGTATAAATGTAAGAATATTGGGTGGTTGGTATTTACTCAGTGCTATCAATACACAGAACACAAAATGTTATCTCAATAGATGCAGTTGCTTATGCTTTTTTTTTGGCTGTTAACTAGTTTTTGCCTCCTAACTGAAGCCAGTCCTAATTACAGACCTTGACCTGCCCTCTGAGCTGAAGAACTCAGTCTGGGGCAAGTTATATTTGTAAATCCTTAAGATCCAGTGTTATATGTCAAATAAATTTTAAATTTTTGAACAGAAAATAGTTCTTCAAGTCCCATAAACAGCTGTGTGCACAGTTGAGTGCTTTTTTTTTTTTTGCATCAGCAATTGCTATTTAAATCCCTTTAAACATGTGGGTATATGGCACTGAAGGCTTTTTGGTTTGCCATGAGAAAGCGTGTGTATTTTATAAAACTTTTATATATTTAAAATGGAAAATACAGGGCTTGTATTTTTCTCAGCACTCTCTATCTTTCCTCTGATCAACATGCATAATACATAGTTCTCCCGGTGCAGGGGTGGGTGTCTGTGGCTCCATGTGAGGAAGGAGAAATTCTGTTCTCTTCCGGGTTCCTGTGGCACAGGGATGATGGGTTACCTGCACACATGGCTCTGGGGTTCTCATCAGGAGTTCACTGCAACACTGATTGGGACAAGCTTTAAGGAGACCTCCTGGGACTTCTGCAGTATAGGGGAACATTCTGGGTAACTACTGTGCCTTGTCCTCTAGTCAGCTGGGTTTTTAGATTATTTTTTTTCAGGGGATGTAGAAGACATAACAACCAGCTTTTCTGACTCTGTATCAGTTGTGCTCTCTGCTGTTTGCTTGTTTGGTTTTGGTTTTGTGTTTGTTTTTTTTTTTCTTTACAACAGGAAATGTACAAAGCAGCAAAGTCCATTGCTATAGTATATGTGAAATGATATTTTATATTGTCGATCACTGCTCATTATTTGCCACTTTGCTTTTTATGCTGTCTTTTTCCAAACTCTTCAGTTGTTTATCTTCATTAGCAACTCTATTTTGCATCCACCCTCACTTCTATCTTACTGACTCTACTCCTCTTTCCTGATATATAAGTGAGTAGCAAATATTTACTGTACAGGAACTTGGTGATGAATTACTAAAATGCATGAGTGCATATAAGCCATATGCACAAAAAAATGGGAGACTTTTGGGGAGAATACTGTAAATGGACTTTTTCATAGTTAGTGCTTGTGTTGGTGGAGTGTAGTAGCAGATGAATTTTCAAATTATTGAGCCTTTGCATTGATGCTGTCAAGTTTGTAGTCCCCATTGCATCTCCCAGTCTTCACTCTTCTCCCTCTCCCTCTCCCTCCAATTGCTTTAACTACTTTTTTTAGCTTTTGAGACAAAGCTTGTAGAAAACAGTAGAGGATTATTTACAGGTTTGTAAGGAATGTGTTTCTAAAAATTTGAGTTGTGTCATTTTTAGTTTCGTGGCTGAACTAGAAAATGAACATTTTGAAGGTAGATGACCCAAAATTATATCCTCAGATTTCTTTCCCACAACATCAAAGTACTTCTTAGGTCAACCTAAATATTTTGCTCAGCCATAATTATTTACTGAATTTTCCTAATCCTTTTAAAACTTGAACATGGTAAAATACAGTATTTTGTGTAAAACAAGCCAAAACACATAAATTACTGTGAACATTTACTCCTTTGTTTTATAAAGAGGCAGAGTGCTTGGATTTTACTTTAGTTTCTAAATGATTTAATTTCTTTCCTCTGCCCTTAATTCTTTTGTTCCTCTGCGTATTTATTGTTTACCAAGAGAACCTCTTCTCAGTAGGTGGAAAAAATTCACTTCAGTGTAACCAGATTTTTCTTTTTGCTGGTATTTTCATGTCTAGTCTTGATCTTGCTATATTCCTTCTTACTGTAGGAGTTCAGCAGTATTCTTTCTCTCCCTGTATTCCTTGTGAATGGAGAAGTTAGTGACTGTTCATTTTTTCTCTGTCTCATCCTTTTGTGGGGATGCGTTTTTCCTAAAAATAAAGAAAGAGGGTAAAGTATTAAAATTTAGGACCTGTATTTAGGACTTGTAGCATGTTTGTCATTCTCTATACCTCTTGTTTTCTATCTCCAGTGAGTGCCTGCCAAAAATACTCCTGAGCATATTAAATGAGATTTTTCATAACTTACTATGGAAGTCTACTTCTGTGCTCTTTTTTTGATGTTGACAAATGGCTAACTTAAAAATTCTTTTGTTTTTCAGATGACAGGGGTCAAACTGTGCTCCCCTTAGTGAAATCATTCTGTGAAAAATCCTTCAAAGCGGATGAATCTATCCTAGTTTCTTTATCTTTCCATTTAGGGAAACTGTGCAATGGATTATATGGTATGATTTAATGTTCCTTTAAAAAAAATCTTCAAAATGAGGAAAGATTGGAGAATTTGAAGCCCTTGTCCAGATTCAAATGTATCGAATGAAACAATAGTTAGGAAAGGAAATATGGAAGTAAGAATCTGAAATCATCTATTGCATAAGTATTGGATTTTGTGAATTTACTCTTTGGACGTTGATCTGTTTATTGGTTTTTCTATGTTTAGACAGAGACAGAGATTTTTGTTTAGACAGGGTCAGAGATGAAAACATTGTGATTAGTGTTCATTGGTTTGACTGATTTGTTTTGATTCCTTCTTGCATATTCTGGAGCTTCCGAGATGAATGACTGAATTTTTTAAAGTAGAAAGCTTTGAAAATGATGTTAACCATATACGTGCACTTCTGGGCTTGATAGGGTTTTTGGGGGACAGTACAGAGTGTGGCTCATAGGGATCTTCAGTGAAAAAAAGAGACCTACTTGTAGGTGGGGCTAAAACTGTACCCGTAATTTTTGTGGTTTTCACGTGCACAGAGCAGATCTTTCCTTGATCATTCTGCCCACCATATACCCTCTATACAGAGCTTACCTGGAATAATGATTTTACGTTATAGACAATTTCCCACTAGACTCTTAAACCTTTTCCTCTTCCTTACGGATCTTTAGAATGATCCTTTTATGACTGTGTTAGAGACTATCAAAGTGACTTCACTATAAATAACAACAATATAGTTGCTTCACTATAAATATCTCCAAAGGATGGTTCCACGGTGCCAAACTGTTCTTTTCAGAAACACAGAGCTAGGACAGTCCCTCTTGCATACTCCTGTCTTCCCAGTCTTTCTTTTCTCTAGGTTGAATGGCTTTAATTGCTGATCTCTCTTAACTTCTGAACTGTGTCTGGCAAATTTGTATTTTTCTTCAAGTGTTGCGCCTTAGGAGAGCTGAACAAACTTAAAAGGTTACTTCATGTGTTTTGCGATCTATGTTGCTGTTTATATTTTTCAGTGTGAAAAACAAGCTTGAATCTTCGTCACAGTTATTAATTGTACTGAGCCTGATAATACTAGTGGAATTTGAGAAAGGAAATAAAAGCATTAAGCGTTTCAACCTTTTTGGTACCAGTCATTGAACAATCAAGGAAAGGCTTCCAGTTTATTCTGAGTTTTCAGATTTTATTCTTACACCTCTTCGTTATCTGAAACAGCATGGCCTAATCAATTTAGATAATTTAGATAAGGATCTTAAAAAATTTAATCAGGAAGAAAACAGCATTAGTGAAGCAAACAAATGTATTTGCAACTTTGCAGTTAAAGTTGTGTTTCACGAATTATGTAAACAGAAGTTAAGATTCACTCTTATGATTAGCTGTAATTTTTCTGTGATCACTTTTTTCTCTATAATGTATACTTATGATACTCTGCCAGACTGAGGATAGGGAAGGAGGAGGGATAAATATTGACATATTTGATAGTTTTGTAAATGAGATTTTATTTGGGTCATTATTAATAGCATCTGTAATAAGGAAAGTAAACCTTTGGTTTTTTAGGCATTTTTACTCCTGAACAGCACTTACGGTTTTTGGAATTTTATAAGAAGCTTTCCACACTGGGTTTACAACAGGAAAATGGACACAGTGATAATCAATTACAACTTCAAACTCTGGAACAGGAAAAGAAGTATACTTCAGTGAGGAAGAACTGTGCTTACAATTTTCCAGTAAGTAACATTAATTTAAAGTTGAATAAGCTGGGTTATGCATATAATTCACTAAATAGGGCTTCATGAGTGATAGAGAAGTTCTTCTCAACTTTGTAGTTTTCTGTCCTGGAAAGCTTCAGTTAATGGCTTAAAGGAGAGGTTTTCCAAAAGAGGTGCTAGGAAAGATTCCCCTTTGCAACACCTCAGAAATTCATTGTCAAGTTTTGACTGAAAGAGCAGAGTTCCAAGAGGTTACTGGTCTTATTCTTTCCTACACATTTTCTCTAAACCTGTAGCGCAAGGCTTTGAGAAAATGGCTGTGAAACAGTCCCCAGTTGCAAACTGCTCAAAGCTGGGTTTTTGCATTTGCTGTGTGCTGTGGTGTTCTAGGGAGCTGAAAACTGAATCTGGGTGGTTTCCTGCTTTAGTCATGTTCCTTCCTGAATACAGAAAATCTTTCCAAGTTTATGTGAGGTCTTTAAACTTACCAGTCATGTTTTTGTAAATATACTTTGTATTTTGACATTCTGCACTTGTATTTAAACAAAATATGTTTGTACTGAGAGCCAATATACAGTTATTTTAATTCTACCTTTTAAATATAAGCACCCTATATGTAGGTAGACATCTGTTGGTTTATTTGCAGAAAACCAAGATATGTACACAGTTTTGTTGGAATTCAGATGCTTGCCTTGCCGCTTGCTAAAATGTTCTTTGTTTTTAAAATCACCAGTGCAGCTTCCACTAGTATATGGAAGCATCAACAATATTTATAAAACTAAAGTTTTATATCTTGTGGGGTTAATATGTCTCAGAAGAAATGCCTACCGAATGTCTGGAAGACATATAAATCCAATTTAGTTCCCAATTCCCGAATTTATCTGCTGCATATACTTTCACACGACCATCAAAAATGCCACACTTCCTCTTTAAAATCACAACCCGTTCTCTCCCAAGTGTGTTTCTGGTGGTACCTCAGTGTTTTCACCTGCTAATCCCTGACGGAATGGTCCCTTAGGTATTCAGTTAATAAAAGACTTTGTCTTTCTACAGGCCATGATTGTTTTTGTGGATCCAAAGAACTTCCATTTAGAACTATATTCCATATTCTTCTGCCTTTGTCATGACCCTGAAGTTCCTGTCAGATATACTATGGCCGTCAGCTTCTATGAAGTAAGTCTGTAATGGTTCTTTGTTAGTACTCAGATGTTTTTCTGTTATGTTGCTTTCTTCTTTAAGCTTACAGTCCTGACTGTTCAACCAAAATAAAAACCTGAGAAAACTTGTTGGAATATTTAGTTTGTCAAAGATGTTAAGTCCTTTCTAACCCCTATATTTAGCTAAATGTGTGACATTTGACTACAGGAGCAAAAGCTAGAAGAAACTTTTAATGGTCTAGTGCCATGAACATAAGCAATTGTAATAATTACAATATTTGAAGGTTTTCAATGCTATTAGAAAACAGTGAGGCAAACAGGAGAAAGGAACTTGCCGCTTCTGGTCCTGAAAACCTTCTTTGGAATTGTACAGCTCGCTGGTATTCTGTGGCTAATATTTATATGGATCAAAACTAAGTTAAATGCTCAATTTAATATGAAACTACTTGGAAATTTATACAGAAGTACAAGCATATGTATTCATGTTACTCAATTCAGTTTACATAAGTTCCACTGTATTCTTTTCATAAAAATTAAAAAACATGTACAACTGAATAGATATTACTAGCTATATGGAGTGAATTCCAGACAGGAAAATACACTCTGTCCTGATTGTCATAACTCATATTGGGAGAGCTTCAAAGTTTTCATAATGTTTTACTGAGAATCCTTGTGTTTCAATCCTCGAGCTAGCCTTTTATCCCATTCTGTTGCTGGGGAAATTGGTAAGTTAAGCAGCTTGCTGAAAGTATTTTAATCACTAGTAGAGGCATAACTGGCTTTATTTCCACCATCATAAGAAAGATGAATAGATTTCCATTTCTATATACCTACTGGTACCTTGTCTTAATGAGTGATAATCCAAAGCAATTGATGAAACTGTAAAATTACCATTTAATTCTACATAATATTTTGATTTAGATGTATAACACTTTTAAGGTACTGTCTGAATATAAGCAAAGTATTTTAGCTCATTTAAAAAACCCGTAAAATGATACCTTGGTCTAAATGTACACTTGGTGATGGTTGATGTAATTTTAACACCATAACTAGGCAACCACATGACAGCCCCATGACTAATTTATGGCATTCACTTCTAGGTGGATTTATTTATTTATTTACTGATTTTAAAAAAAACACCCTTTCTGTAGCCTGTTCCTTAAGGCTTCATTTTGATTGGAAATAAGGTCTTCTTTTCACTTATATAAATTAAAAAAAAAACATTAAAAAGCAACATCTAAATATTCCGTATGGTGAAAATCTCATTCCTCAAGTTTTTCTCATATTTGCCCTAAAACGTTTTTAACAGTATGAAGATGGATTGCTGGTGTTTTTTAGAAATTTATGACTTATGAATCACAGTCGAAAAAGAAGTAAGAAGTGAAAACTTCAGAGGGAAAGGTTGGGGAAACTTAAAATCCAGCACAGGCTAAGCCAATTTTTACATTTTGTCTTTAGTAAATTATTTAGCAGACTGACTGGTCACTGTCCTAAGCAGCAATAAATACAGCGTTTTAATATTCCAGAAGGAATTTTTCTAGCCTTGTAATACAGTCTTAAAAATTTTTGGTAAATGTGAAATGGAGTTAATTCTAAAAGTGCTTTTCTTGGTTCGATAATGGGTGTGTTTCTTGAGTCATAATCTTTATGTAAGAGCATATTTTTATTGTATTCAGCGGGAGAGTACACAACTTTAGAAGGCTGATATTAAACAATTGTTCTGCGTCCCTTCTTCACGCTTCCTGTAAAATGAACGCGTGCAGTATGGCTGGTGTAGTGCCTTGGAACTAAAAAACGTTTCAACTTACTATCTTATTGTCATTTTCTAGGTTGCTAAGCTTTTAAATTCTGATGTGTATACAATACATAAAGAACTGGTTACACTATTACAGGATGAGTCACTGGAGGTAATAGACTTTTCTCGGAACTTTATTTTGCTTGTGACATTGAGGCATATTATCATGATGTTTAATAACTCTGTAATAAGGCAGCAGAGTAACTGTTTGAAATGATCAACAGCTTTTACTTATGTTTCCCAGATGCTTTGTAAAGTTGACAGCCTTCCTACTGAATAAAAAGGAGGAAAATAGGAAGGTGTTTGAATGTAGTAAGCCTACAATGAACTTATTACCTTTTCAAAATACTTACTCTAAATTGTTTTAATTGCTCTATTATTTATTAACTTACAAATTATGTGGAAAGATTTGGGTTTGATATTATATTAAAATAATCATTGATGGCGCTCAAGGTTTTTGCTTTGTTTTATTTTTGTTTCTCTGATTGAAGAGATGAGGAAGTTGTGAGTGGTTCAAAGATAAAGTTTTATGGAAGGAGTTTGGGTCCAAGATCTGGTAGAGAGTCTGTGGGTGTTTGTGACACAGTTTAGTTTAGGGTACCTCCTAGTTTAGTTTAGAGTACCTACCTTTTATGCAGGCTTAATTTCCAACTTAGCTATAGCTATCACTTAGCTATATTACAGACAATTTAATGGGACTTTTTTTGGATTGGAGAAAAGACAAATACTCATGTCTGAGATAAAATCACCGTTTTCACTGATATCAGTTATTCCAATAGTTGATAATTTTTGCTTTCCGTGTAGGAACTTTGGATATGACATGGAAAAATGAGTTTGGCTGTCAAGTGCTCCTTTTTTGTTTTGGTACCCTTTGCTAGACATTTTCAAGGGAGTTAAGAGTGTCCACACAACATCTGCTTAAGTTTATGAAATTCTGACCTGTCTTAAAAGATTTTTCAGGTTGAGCACCTGAAAGTGGAGACTCGGAAGCATCTGGTGATTTTGAAAAATTCCTTGGTTTGATCCCTATACAGTTATATAAATAATAAAAAAAATATGTAATACTTTATCTTACATTCTATCTCAGTCAGAATTGGTGCCAAAAATATTTATGTACTTTTCAAGTATTACAGTATTTGAAGGTAGAGTTATTTCTATTTATACAGGCTATATATTCTATTTTAACATGTCAACTGAAGTTTTTCTTAAAGCAGAAAAAGAGCTTCTGAGACTTTTGAGATTCAGCCGACAAATATAAAAAATACATGTCTTTGTGTTGAGGCTCTTAACTATCTATGCAATACAGATCTTTCTTAAGAATGAATGTTCATTTTCAAATATGTGCTGTAGATGGTTTGGAAAGCATTGACTGTGGTATTCACGTAAATCAAAGCTGTAGTTTGATTTCCTAAACTGAAACCTACAATACTTACACTACTTACTATATGAAACAATTTTAACGTCCAGTCCTCATAATTTTTTAAACTTTTTTTTTTTAAACATAAATGTGATAGAACTGTAACATAAAAGATGTCAGCAGGGATATGTTGGTGAGAGATGATAATTGAGTCAAGTTACTTTACAGTCCTCATTCAAGCAGCCTTTCTTTAAATAGGTGTTAGATGCCCTGGTAGGTCACCTTCCTGAAATCCTTGAACTAATGACTAATGGAGGAGAAAACGGTGGATCAGAAAGCAAGGTGGGTAGTTTCATGTTGTTTTTTTTTTTTTCTAATTTGTTTTCTAAATGCATGTAGCAGCAAAGTTGTTCAGACATATATTGCATGAAGAGACTTTTATGATTAATTTCTGCTTTGGAGATATATAAAGTTTCTGTGCTTTTTTGATTGCTGACTTCCTAAACTCCAGAATTAAAAAAAAACGATTTTGAAAGATTAGACTTAATATAAAAATGAACAGTTTATCTGTGCTCTTTTTCTAATTAACTACAGATTTCCTGAAATAGATCAAATTTTGAAATACAATTGTTAAACTAAAACAAAACTTGATTTCATGTTAAAGGATTGATAGCTGATACCAATTTTTTTTTATTTTTTATATTGATATGGCAAGTTCTCATGGCTGCCATTTTCAAACACAGTTTCTTCTCGAAGGAAGCCTGTTCCGTAAAGTACAGTCACTGAATTAGGATTTAGGAGATCTGTATTCAGCTCCCAACTTTACTAATTTAATTATATGTGGCTCTGGATGATGGTTTATTCAGTGATTCCTCACCTGTAAAGTGGAAATTAAAAGATCACCTCTTGTTTCAAGATGCTGTTTTGAGCATATTTCCTAAATGTATAGAAAAAATGAGATGTTCCAACAATAGAAGAACTGAATAATTTTACTCTCCTGTGTGGACAAAAGAGAAGAGTGTAATTTAAAACGTAAATTTGTGAGATGTTTACAGCTGTAACTGTATATAACATGCAACAAGTGCAATGTCAAATGTGGCAATCTGTCTTAGTCCTAAAGAGAATTTAGTTTGGCTACTGTACAGTCTTTGCTTCCTACTGAGAAAAGGTATATAGTTCCTTTGAAATTAATTATGGAGCTGAAAAGAATAGCTGCAAAGATAAAGAGTCTAGAATGAAAATGGGATTTATTTGATTTGAGAAGGAGAAGACTGGGGAGATTCGTTGTAATGATCTCTGTATCTGCAAAAGGGTATTACAAAGAGAACAGTGATTAGTTTTTCTTTGTCAGGAGGAGGGGTTGGAAATGCAAGTATATTTAGTTAGGTACTGGAATAGCTTTTTGACTACGTAAGTGGGATTTACTGCTTAGGGAAGATTGTTTAAACCTAATAATTTATTTGTTTTAAGAACAACTTAGACTCATGCTTACTGGAAATGGTCACATTGTAGCTAATCCTGTCTGAAGAAAGGAATTAATTGATCGCTTAAAATCTCTTCCTTTCATACATTGTTGTGATGGGCTTTTTAAGCATGATAACATGACATACTGCTAGAAGACCTAAAAGTATTTAATATTTATATTTTTATTTCTAGTTATTGTCTATTCCTGACTTGATTCCTGCATTAACAACAGCAGAACAGAGAGCAGCAACTTCTTTAAAATGGAGAACTCATGAGAAGTTACTACAAAAATACGCATGTCTCCCTCACATCATATCAAGTGATCAGATTTATTACCGTTTTCTTCACAGAATGTTGACAATCATTTTGACAAACGTGAGTCTGCCTCTTTTCCATTGTTTTTTGTTTAGAACAATGACCATCAGATAGTTGTGATGTGTAGTATTTTGTATACTATATTAATTTTAAAGTACTGTTTCTCACTGCATATGGCATATCAGCCTGTGATTGTTTGGTTGGGTTTTTTTATAAGACTGAGAAATTGCTCTGAGAACCCTCCTCATTCAAGGAGCAAAATCTGGATTGACAGATTGTCATGTTTTTCCTTCCACACCAGACTTCTTTCCATTCCTTGTGCTCATTATCCGTTTGTTTCTAGGTAAATCAAAACTTCTAGCTCTGAGATACTCTTTCTTTTTCCTGATTCCATACTTTAGTTTTCATTGTGTTCCATTCCTTATGAGAGAACACTGTTCTGGTTGTTTAGAGCCAGTCTGAAAATATATTGAATTAATTCAGAAGTAGAGCACGTCTGTTGTAAAAGATGTTAAGTTTTATTTTCTAATACCTGCCTTCCAAACATGGAATGCCTAAGGCATTTTTGAAATACTTGAATAAACAAGTTAGAGAGGATAAAGAAGTGGGTGTCTCATAAATAGGGCAGAATTCCTTACTCTCTCTTATTTTATGCCAGTTATTTCAAAACATAAAACTAAGGCTAGTTTTTAGCTGTTTTTTATACTTCTAGAATTTTGTACATTTTTACTCCTATTCTTTCAGGTATGTTTAATTGTGTTTCCTTTATCTCTTTAAAGAATGTCCTGCCAGTCCAAAAAGCAGCTGCTCGAACTCTTTGCGTTTACTTGCGTTATAACCGAAAACAAGAACAGAGGCATGAGGTTATTCAGAAGCTGATTGAACGTAAGATAATTTTTCCTTGATTACTTTGAGATGCAAGTTTGTTTTGACTGAAGATCTATTTATGGTTATTTATTCAGTGTAACTTCCTGCATCATTGGAGGGATTGCACTGTGAAGATGTTCAGTTGCTCATATTTTCACCAAGCGAAACATATTCTGCATATGCGAGGGATATATCTGAAGCTTATGCAAAGGAGTTTGGAAAGAGGCAGTATGGGAAATTGATAGTGTGCCAAGACCCCTCCAGCCCTCCTTCTTGGTTCCAGAATTGCTTAGCTGTAGGTGCTGCAATATACAAAGCAGAATTCCTCTATAGAAGTAAAATTCACTAGAGGCTTCAGCATAAGAAGTGCTGAATAAATCTTCTGAGAAATTAATTTATGAATGAGTTAGTCACCTAAATTGACTTTCTGGTCTACGCTATGCTTTTTTAAAGATAGATTCGATGTCTGAGTAGTTCCCATTAGCAATCCGTAATGTTTACACAGTAATTTTGATACATCTGTGATGTGATTCGATATACATACAGGGCTTTATTTAACATAGTATGTACTTCACTTGCTATTTTTACTTTTTCAGACAGTATTTCTGAAATAAACTGCTCTCTGACATAAATAGTCACTGAATTCAGAAGGTTAGATTTTTCACTGAAAGAACGAATTAAGAGAGGCTGAGAAGCCGTGTCTTGTTATGGGTATGATTATTATCTTTAAGTCAAAGGTTAACATATGAAAAGTTTTCTCTCTGACATTGAAAACTTAATATCTGTGGATTGTTATTTTTCAGAACTGGGCCAAGGAAAAAGTTACTGGAACAGACTTCGGTTTTTAGATACTTGTGAATTCATTATGGAACTGTTTTCAAAATCATTCTTCTGTAAATACTTCTTTCTACCTGTGCTTGAACTTACACATGATCCAGTGGCAAATGTGAGGTACTGTATGAAGAGTATGTAGCAGTGCACAGGACAGAAACTTTAAATAATATGTTAAGAAATACTGTTACAGGTTTTATGTCTTCTTTAAATAATGAAACTTGAGTAAAAGGGCACAGAGCCTTCAGGGTGACCAGTATTAAAGGTGCAGGGGACTATTGGAATGATGTTCGAAAACCACAGAAGCTTATCAGTCTGAGTGTTTGAGGGACTGATCACAAGCGTCAGATTTTGGGAGTGAAAAGCGTGGTTTACATCATGCTGGAGAGCACCACTTGTGACTGGCTGCTGGCTGGATTTAATTCCATTCAGCACCACTCTTCGGGCTTCGCCATCCAGACAGTTTTTTACCCAGCAAAGAGTATGCCTGTCAAAACCATGAGCAGCCAATTTCTCCAGAAGGGTGTTGTGGGAAATGGTGTCGAAGGCTTCACTAAAGTCTAAGTAGTCACCATCCACAGCCTTTCCCTCATCCACTGAGCGGATCACGTTGCCATAGAAGATCAGGTTGGTCAAGCAGGACTTGCCTTTCATAAACCCATGCTGACTGGGCCTGATCACCTGGTTGTCCTGTAAATGCTACGTGATGGCACTCAAGATGATCTGCTCCTTAAAGTTCCCCAGCACTGAGGTCAGATGACAGGCCTGTAGTTCCCCAGATCCTCATTTCCACCCTTCTTGTAGATTGGAATCACATTTGCTCACCTCCAGTCCACTGGGACCTCCCTGGTTACCCAGGACTGCTGATAAATGAGGGAAAGTGGCTCGGTGAGCACTTCTGCCAGCTCCCTCAGTACCCTCAGGTAGATCCCATCCAGCCCCCTGGACTTGTGCGTGTCAAAGTAGAGCAGCAGGTCGTTAACCATTTGCCCTTGGATTATAGGGACTTCACACTGCTCCCTGTTTCTGTGTTCCAGTTCAGTGAGCCCGGTACCTCAAGAGCAGTTCTAGTCCTTAGTACAAAAAAGACAGTTAAGTTCACCTGAGTACTTCACACCATTCAGTTTGAAAGCAGGCAAAGTTGAGCTTCACAGAGGCACTCTAGTAACAAATAAAAAAATATCCACATGGTGTTTGAAGTTTCTCTTCTTAGTTATTTTATATGAATAATTTTTCTCCCTGAATTTACTGCATTTAAAATTGCATCCTCAGACAACAGATCAGCTCACAGCTTCTGAAAGCTTCATAGCCTGTTACTACTTTTCTTTCATTCTGAATCCTAACCACACTGTCTGCCCCTTCCATTGCCTTGGGGAGTGCTTATTGGACTCAGTAAGCTGTCAGAAAACCATCCACTTTTTTCTGCCCTCCCCCTCTCAAGTAAGTTGGTTTTCTGCTTTGTTAGTCAGTTGAGGCTTGGACTGATTGAGTTGCTGGATGGTCCAGCTAGTAGCAGGGACAGCAGAAGCAGGGGGAGCCTGCAGACAGAAGCAGGGACATTAGGGTAGGGGGAATAAGGGCTTGCTTTCGGGAACCAGTATACAGTTAAATCAATTTAGTCTATCTGACACACCTTCATCCCTGCAGTTGTACAGAACTGCAGACCTAGGCACCTTTGGATGGATGGATCAGATTTCCAGAGTATTTAGCTACCTGATAGTTAGATGTGTAGATAGTTTTGAAGATCCACAGGTCTGCTTATCTTTCTAGATAAAGAAATCTTTATTGATATGCAGTGCAGGACTGTAGTCCTGATTTATGGAGAAGTTTCTGAAACTGTTACAGTATGTCTGGAAACAGCGCATAAGCAACAATCATTTCTGAATAATAAGACCTGCTAACTTAATTATGTTATGTCAAATCCTAGCATGCAATACAAAGATTAATAATGCGTATTAAATGTCTACATCTAAAGGTGAATATTTACTTTTTTTTTTTTTTTTAGAATGAAGCTATGCTATTTATTGCCAAAAGTTAAATCTACTCTGAAGATCCCCACTGATAAACATTTACTTCAGCAGTTGGAATTATGTATAAGGAAACTTTTGTGTCAAGAGAAAGACAAAGATGTGCTGACTATTGTAAAAAGAGTAAGCATTTTTCCTTTCCAGCTGCATTTTGGCTTCGGGTTATGATTAGAAGTTAAGATGATCAAAGTTACAATTTCTGTTGATTTCTTAGTACAAGAACAAGAGACTGAGGAGTTCTGTCATCTAGTGTGTAAATAATTACAAGAAGATGTATAGTTCATTCTGTCAAATTTAATAGAGTTAATGTTTCCTTGGTTACTTGTGTTGCAGTTATTTTCTGGTAACTGGGATTCAGGATTTTGGCTTAATGACCATTTGTGAAAATATAGCAGGTGACTAAAGACAGGATTAAAGGTTGGCCCTAGTAAAGATGATCAAGTCATCTCTAGAGATGATCAAATCATCTCTGCCTCATTGAGGTAGAGATATCTTGTTGATCTATATATTTTACAATATACAGATAAAGGATTTGTAGGCTTTTGAAATGTTACAAATGTGTTTGCAATGTGAATATTCACAGAAAAGGACATCTTTAAGGGATTGTCATGCTTACTTTCAAAGAAGCCAGTCTTCAGGAGAGATTGAGCAAATACCTGCGTGGAGCATCCTGGCTTATTCCAGATTGTTTTTTCAGTCTTTGTTCCTAGATCCACGTTCCAGCTATTCATGCTTCTCTGCTTTCCCTGAGTGTATTTTGAGTTCCGGGTAGATAGTCCATTAGTCCTTTATTGTGAGACTCAGCAGGGCTCTGAGAATACTCTCTGACATTTTTCTAACTGCATTTGTAGCAGAAAAATGCAAGCAGAAGCTTCAAATGTTTATGAAGAAAAGGCATGTTTAATTTTGAATACTGCTATTCTAAGCTTCTTATCTGGACAGTTTCTCAGTTAAAAAATGTGGCATGTTGTTGAGTAACAATAAATAATGTTTTGGTTTTTTATAGACAGTGTTAGAACTGGACAGAATGGAGATCTCTGTAGATGCTGTAAGTACTTCCTAACTTTAATAAATACCAAGAACTTTTAACTCTCATTTTCATGTAGTGATTTTTTATTTTTATTGATTTTATTTTAAAGTTTCAGAAAAGATTTTACGAAAATGATTTATTGGATCAAGAAAAAGAGAGACAAGAACAGCTCCTTTTGGAAATGGTATATTTTATCAGTACAATCTGTCCTTTTTTAATAGCTAAATACTAATGAGGCAATAATTCTGAGGTAGGGGAAGTGCACATTATGGAGAGACCTGAGAGATTCTTAATCTATGTGTGGTTTCATTTTACAATTTACAGTAGAGTCAAGTCCCTCAAAGTAACGTGCAACTTCTTTTTCTTTACTATCTAAATTTTGTTGTATCAATTAGTACAGCAAACTGGAATTTCTTGAAAAATACTCATACTTAATGCCTCTATAGTTCTAAAATCCAAGCCTTTCAGCATACCTTCGTGAAATTTTTTTGAGAGCACTTAGCAATTTGTCAGGCACATACAACATGATAAATGATGAAACACCTCCAAATTCACGTACAGCTTCCATAGGCAAAGAAATTAGTGTCATAACTTCTTTTGTGCCAAGGAAGCCGGGAGAGCTTTCCTGTTAGCCAGGAATAAAAAGGAGTAAAGAAAAGCCATCGATCATCTGCAGCTTGACAGGAGGGAAACTCGGTGCAGGTTGTGTAGAGCAAAAGGAGCTACAAATTACTTAGGATTTCAAAGAGAAGCCTGCAGAATGCTTTTGCAACTTCTGATCTTCATCCATGACTAAGCAAAATCTGCAGCAGGGGCTACTGCATAGACTAGTAGCTCTTCACAAAGCCTACATTAGGTTACTGCAGTCCTCTGTTCTGCTTCTCCATCTGAACTAGGAGAAGGTAAGAAGCTGATAGGATTTTTATGAGGCTGAAATTCATTAGTATGGTTCCTCTGATTTGTAGTAGTTGAGCTCCTCTGTAATGAACCAGAACAGATTCAAGACTGTCCAAAAAAAAGTCACTTTTTCCTCTTCGGGATTGCTACAGAGCCTGCATTTGTGGCCCACTTTGATGTCAGTGGGTACTGCAGGCTTTCTCTTGGGCAGCTCATTTTCTCAATCCATGTCTCATGCACTTTCTGCCATCTCCTATTAGTTCAGGCCAAAGGTTCAGGCTTTGCTCTCTGGAACTCCACACACGTATTCAGACTTGAACTTAGCTTTAGCAGTTTTTAGGTAGATACAATTAATGCTTTTTATGATCAAGGCATTTGAGGTTGTGATGAAGTAGCTTCCAGTGCGCTCTGTGTTATCGTGCATTATATGTTAATTTTTACCCTGTTTCTACATCTAGTCTTTAGAAGAGCACACATATTTTTATGGTATATCCCATTGATATGAGCATACCTTCTTATCACAAAAGCCTCATCAAACATTGTCTGTGAGAGGCACGCTTTTGAGGAACTGGAGATTTATGCAGTGAATCGTGATATGTTGCAGTCCCCAATAGATGAAGAGCCATTGAACCCAGTTAAATGTACCTGACTGCTACATGTTTTAATACTGAATATGTTAATAAGTTTCCTTAATTTTAGTAACTGACTTAGTAGAAACTATATTCCAGCCACCTTGACCTGAATTAATTGCCTGTTTTGTTTTTTTTTATTTAATTTAACTTGGGTGAGAATTAGGGTGAAGTGAAAAAATAGTGTAGAACAATTACAGTTACCTTTGCAGTCTTTATCATGAACATAATACAGAAAATAAGCTAATATTGTATAGCTTTTTCAAGCTGGAGTGATACCTATTCACCAAGAATCATGAAGCAAGTATTGGCTTTTGAAATTACTGATGTAGCTATATTAACACTGTCTTCTGTCTGTGCATGGGCTCTCAACAGTATTCTAAGGCTAGCTAATATTACAGAAAAGGAAATAATTCCTTAAACCTGAATAACTGGAGTACTTGATTTTGTTTTGAATAAAGCCTTATCAACTGTAGATACTAATTTTGGACCTTTAAAAAGTTTGTGCCTATGTGACACACCTTAACATTTGAGAAAAACGTTTTCATTGAATTGTATGTTTGAATTAAAAGTATTGCCAGTTCTATTGTCAAAATATCTGTGTAGCACAAAAATTTTACATTGTTGGCTGCTAATTTCTGTATTTTTTAATTATAAAAATGCTAGCATAATTTTAATAATAAGTTATAACTGCAAACTTTAAGTCTGAGGCTCCTTAATAATTTTTGGTGTGATTTTTGTATAGGGTATGTACCCTGATTTCATTCTGTCCTCTAATTTTTTCTCTGGATATTCGCTCTGAGTTGTACTAATAGAAGGAGAGAGTAGAAATTAGATGTTATTCCCCACTTGAAACACTTTTTTTTTTTTTTTTTTCCTGGCTAATACCTAAGAAAATTATTCATTTTTTAGGAGCAATTAGAAAAAGAGAAGCAGCAAAACGATGGAAGATCTACAAATATTAATGATAAAATGTTTGAAAAGAAGCGTAAGTTTCTTATTTGTGTACATGCTTGTGCATGCATTACTCTTCCACAAAGGTAGAAAAGAGCATAAAAGAGACACTTGGTAGAGTATATAGCAGAGTTTTAAAAAGTGGCAATAAAACTTTTTTGTTCTCTGTATTTCTAAAGATATTTATGAAAACTGACCTTGCTATATTAGAAGGAAGACTTTTGGCTCTATTAATAAAGTACGTGGCAGTTTTAGTTCTCTTGTACTTTTCATTCTGCAATATCACAAACAAGTATTTGTATTACATTTCTGAAGTGTGAGTAGCACTGGATTAGATAGTACTGTTTACCCCATGACTGTGACATGTGATGTTCTCATTCTTTATTTAAAGTTAAGCCTTAAGAGACAAATATTTTACACTGGACTTTTTTTTTAGGTAGAGACAGTAAAACATCATCAGTGTTGGCAAAAAGCATCACTCTCTCTGTTCCTGGAACCTCTTCTGGTACATCAGCAGGTAATAACTCTTTTAAAACTCTTCTAGAATGCTTTGATCTTGCATCAGCAGGTCAAACTCTGGCTAAACTGCTGTTGGCATCTGTGCACCAAAGTTTCACAGAGTTTCGTAGTAGAAGATTCCACTCTTAGAAATGAATATGTTTTCCATGTTTTTTAATTTTATTTTCTTCTTTACTATATGACAAGGAGGTTGGATTAAATGATCTCTAAGGTCCCTTCCAGCCTAGGCCATTCTATGATTCTATGATAAATAGGTGACTTCAAGGTTTATTTATTGTTATCGAAGTATTTAAATCGGTTCCTTCAGCTAGCATAGGTTGACAGAAAATTATATTTACAAGTTTTTAAGTTTTTAATTAATGAGGACATGCAATGATATCAATGTTAAAATTTTTTGCTATTTATAATTTTAGGCAAAGAGAAAAAATCCAAGTTGGTTCGAAGCCAGTCTTTCAGTACTCAAGCACTACATCCAAAATACAGCAACATAGACAAGTGTCCTAAGTATCTTTATTATCTTCATTGCTTACCTCATAGAGAGCTTTACCTAAAACACAACTGTTATTATATGTTACTCTATGCATATGTATCTATGAAAGTAGTGATGTGCTCATTGAATTGTGACCTAAATTTTCAGTCTTCTGTTTAATTAAATTATGCAGTTTTGAACTGAGGGAAGAATTGTCATTTTAAGGCATGCTGAGGCCTACAAATTGTTATGAATTCCTTATAAGTTAATATATGTCATCTTTTATATTAAAAATAAAAATCTTTTTCATTATGAACTGCCAAATCTAAATTTGTACATTTCTTAAAAAAATTTCAGCATAACTTTCTCATTTAATTTTTTCATATAAACTCAGAAATAGCCCCTGGTATTATTAGAGAGCAGGATGATGAAATTGAGAAGAACGCTTTTCTGTAATAAGCAATTTAGTTTTATTTTGTTTGTTTTTTAAGTAAAAGCTCTGCTACAGGCTATACATCTTCAATATC
>NW_009734983.1:0-38647 GCF_000703405.1 Apaloderma vittatum | reverse complement strand
AAAGAGTTGTATGTTATCCTTTAGTGGTAAGTATGTTATATTATATTTTACATGAGTGTTTTGTGTGGATGCTGAATATGTAGGCCTCATTAAACAGGCATACTGTAAGAGATTGTTCTCCTAAAGAACACAGAATAATAAATATCCATTATATTTGAGTACTGAAGTGCTAGTGTTTTTCAGATTTTTTTTTTGTTACATGTTTGCTTAAAGTTATGTTTAAAACTAGTAAAAGTAAAATGAGTTTGGCATTTCTTGTTTGGAATTTTCTATACCATAAAAAGGTTGAGTTTGCAATTTGCTTCCACCTACTTTAGGTAAGGAAATTGATATTATGTAGAATTTCTGCTGAATTAGGGGAGAGAAGCTGCTGTATGGAAATGCACCTCTCTTCGTTTGCTGTTGAAGAGTGTGGATGATTAAAGATTAAAATGAGATTAATTGCTTCCTGGAAGAACCTTTTTGCATTCACTATTAATAGACATTAGATAGCTTAGATGAAATAGGTGAATTTTAAGCAGCTGAAGATTGGCCAATCAAATCCATCTGTTTCCATATGTTAAATATATTAATCTCTTCCAAAATGTTTATTTATTTGAAGAAATGTTAAGTTTAAACCATTGTCTTACAGAAAGCTAAACTTTTGGTTTGTTGCCATAGGAAATATGTGTCAAGGTTTGGGGCTGGACCAGCCACTAAACGAATGACAGATGCTTTCTAATGTCACTATTGCCACAGGAAAAACAGTTTGTTTAGTTTATCTCTGTGTATTTTTTCCAGGCAAAATTCGTGTCTAAACTGCAGCTCTTTATTTCAGATGATTCATTCCGAACTCATTCTACTGGTAATAGTGGGAATGCTGCCTTCTCCTCCAGTTCTTCTTCTCGCAACATATTTAACTCCAGTGACCAAAAGAACAATGGAAATAAGGAAAGTCAGTCCCGGAAGATGAGCATGTAAGTAGTTGACAAGAGGTTAAATTAAGCTTGTGGGTAACATTTGCAAAGGAAACTCAAAAGACCCATGTAAAATTAAGTCTATGGATGATACTTTTGTTACCAGATTTTTGAATACTAAGATAGTAGGGTAGAAGTGTGTTGTGTGCATTTATAAGTGTTTTTAAGATTGCATTCCCTTTTAATTAGTCTTTCAGATTGTTTCTCCTTCACATTTGCATTCACTTGGTACATTATGTGGAGGGTGCAATAGGACAAAGTGGTTTGATATATAACTGTATAGTTGGAGAAATAGAATGTATGTATTGTTAGATGATTTAATTTTTCTTTTTCCTTCTTTTTATGTGCTTATATATGTCTCTGCATTATTACACAACAATTTAATGATGAATTTTGAGAGTTCTAATGAACTGGTACTGGTAGTTATTATAGCTGCCTTCTCTGCATTACCTTAACCATTTAGATTTAAAAAAAAGTCAATGCTAGGCATCTCCCTCAGGCTGGTTTTCTTTCAACATCAGCCTAAACTGCTCAGTGTTTTGCAAGAACAAAATCAAAGATGAATTTGTTTGCTTCTGTGATAAATGTGTAGCAGTCTTGGAAGATTGCTGTGGTGTGTACTTGGTCAGTCAAATCTCTGTAGACTCTAGCAGCTATTTCCCTGCAGATTCCTTTTACATTGTAACTTGCAGTTGTAAATTTATAGAGAATAGTTTGGGTTTGAAGGGACCTTAAAGGTTATCTAGTTCCAACACCCCTGCCATGGGCAGGGACACCTCCCACTAGACAAGGTTGCTCAAAGCACCTTCCAACCTGGCCTTGAATACTTCTAAGGAGGGGGCACCCACAACTTTTCTGAGCAACCTGTTCTGATGTCTCTTCACTCTCACAGAAGATAATTTCTTTATAATATCTAATCTAAATCTACTGTCTTTCAGTTTAAAACCGTTAACCCTTGTCCTATTACTACACTCAGTGGTAAAGATTCCTTCCCCTTCTTTCCTGTAGGCCCCCTAGAGGGGGGGCTACAGCCACCTGATCATTTCGGTGGGCCTCCTCTGCACACAGTTGAGCAGGTTCATGTCTTGTGCTGAGGACCCCGAAGCTGAGCACAGTACTGCAGATGGGGTTTCACCAGAGCAGAGGGGGAAAATTACCTTGCTTGGCTGCACCTACAATCATTGTAGTAGTTGTAATTTAGGTGCTCAAACTGAGATTTTTTCTTTGCTATCAGAGATTTTTCTTAGGCAATGCAAAATGGAGAAAGGAAAAGAGCCAGCTAAAGCAAAAAGAGGAGATTTTTTGGGAAAGTAGACTTGAGTGTAATTGAACTAGAAGATAAAAAGTACGGGAAAATGCAAACTGGGCCTTGGAAGTCTGAATAGGTATGAAAGATCAAAAGGAAAGAGTCCAGAATGTGAGGCAGTGACTCACTGGTCAAAGATGGTGGAACTGAGACAGAGAGCTTGCACCCTATAGGAAACAGAAAATACCTTACACTGGTTTGCCAGATGTAAGAGGAAACAGTAGTGATAGCGATACCTCTTGAGTGGTCCTTTCTGATGAATTGAGCATCTATATGAACTCATAGTTTCCCACTTCAGTATTTTCAAGTTCCTTTAAAAAACATACCAAAACATCCCCCACCCAACTTTACTCACAGATATAAATCAATGAAATTCCTAAATTGTAAAATAAAAGGATCAGAAGTTTAACAAATATAAAAAGTTCTCTGAATGGCTTGCGTTTAGCTATTTCTATACAGTGTATTATGATACAGTCTCTTTTTGTGTGATTGCATAGGATTTTTTCTACTGGAATTTTACCACTTTCACTGTACAAGATTAATTTTTTTCTGGAATGAAATCAAACATAGTGACCTATTGTCTCTACGACTGCATTTTCTTTGTGTTGAAGAGATTGGAAGATAAGTAGTGAATGACGGTTGTTAGTTTGAGTTGAGTCAGTGGTTTCAGAGCCGAAGTTCTTTAAGGTGCCAAGTCAAATTGCATTCTATCACTGCCTTTGCCAGAGTGTAATTCCTTCTCTTAAATATTATCCACAGTACTTAGGCAGCCACTTACTTTGAAATGCATTTTCAGCTGTCTATAAAGGAAGTGGGACATATGTCTTGAGTACCTAAAATGCCATAGAGTGCTACATACTTTCAAAAGTTACACATGCTCAGAAACCTGTGTACTTTCACCCTAATCACTATAAATCTCTCCTCCCTCTCTTTAAAATCAGAAAGTTAGTTCAAATGTTGTAATTTTTTTTCAGCCTCTGCTGTGGAAATTCCAATTACTAATTTGTCTCACAAGGATTTGGGCAAAAATAAATGGATTGATATTCATAAAGTAGTTAGTTGCAAAGCTTAGTTAGACATATTTTTTACATCACATAAAACTTTTCAATATTCGAAGTTTTTTCTGTCTGTCACTTGAAATAAAACTGATATCTTTTGTTTGAGTCCAAAGGGACAGAAAAAATCTTATGGAGAGTGGTTTGTACCTTTGTCTTCAGGCAGGAAACCTGAGTGTAAGAGACTCAGTGCATAGTGCCAGAAGCCAAGAGGATATACCAGGGGAAGAAAAACATTTTTGGAGAAAAACATTTTTGTAGGATGACCTACATTTAGTTCTGAATAAGTGTTTTAATGTTCTATGTTCTTATGGGAAAACACATCTCTCAAGATGGAATAATGTCTGGTGCACTGTAGATTCAATTTCTCCTTTGTAATCTGGCCCAATACTTAATTGTTTTCATAAGAAAATGGAGCAGCTCTATAAGGAGATATTAAGAGGTAGGAATGGTTCATCCATGTGATCTTGTTGACCAGGGATTTGTTTAAGTGTTCCTCTTTTATCTTTTTGTTCAGAAAGTCAGTCCTGATGCTAAACATACATACATATACTAAAATACAAAAAAACCCCAGTCAATTTCAAGGAAAAAATATTTCCTAAGTTGAATGATGGGAAAGGTGATATCCAAATACATAAGCAGTTGATGGAAATTACTATTACTAAGAGAAGAACTTGAAAATTTTTTAAGGAGAGGTGCAACTGAATAGTTGCTCATGAATGAGAGTCACCATCTGTGGAATCAGTAGTGAAGAAAATAATAATTCAGTATATATTTAGACTATAACATCACATAAACTTATATATGTGCTGGTTAAACATTACACTGACCATCTTAACTCTCACAAGTTCTAGCCTTTAGTTTATAGGCTCTGCAATGTGAATAAGGCAACTTCTAATATGTTTCTAAGTGTTTATGAAGAATGGAAGATTGGACAGTATATGTTGTTTAATAAGTAAAGTATCAACAGATATAAAATGATTCTTAGTTCAAGGTGATCTATGTTTGGACAAATTACTATTTAATTATTTAAGTGTAATCTTTTCCATAAAACTGATCTACTGAATATTGGCACATACTCACTTTTGATGAGATAGTGGAGAATTTTTAATCTCATATATTCATGTTGTTAACAGGAAATTTTCAAAACGCAAAGTTACTTTAGTGGAGAACGGAGGTCTTTACTTGCCACACTAATGAGGTCAAACATTTTGTTTGTCCCATTTCAGAGATGTATGTGCCAATTAAAATATCCTCTCTTCTTGAAAATATCGTAGATGTAAACAAAAATAAAACTGAGTAAATCCTGATCCAGTGCTCACAAGCAGGTGACAAGAAAATGATAATTAGCTTCAGTGTCATTTGTTAGACCCTAGGTAATACCCAGGCAATAAAAAAATGCAAGAATTATGATAATATACCCCTGTATAACTTAATTGTGGTGTAACAATGCTTTAAGCACCTTGTGGAATAGGAAGGAATCATGAAAAGCACTGATTGTGTATTTCATGCCACAAGAGACCTTCCTTAAGACAACTTGCAGAGCAAATGTGCTTTTCCTGACTTTCTCTTGAAGAATTGCCAGTTAAATCATGAATCATCCTAGTGCAAAAATTGTCAGGATTTGTAAACACTGCGTTCCATCAAGTAGTCCCATGCTGTATTATTGTGCTGTGCAGTTTTATTATCTTCTTTTAAATGTTTTATTTTTTATGAAATTAGGATAGGATTTTTTTAGGATGAGAATTGCTGTTTTGCTTGAGTTTACATTACTGTAATATGACTAATTTCAATATGCAATTGGTTAAAACTCTTTTCCAGAGCTTTATAGATTCATTAAAAAAACCAAACTAGCTTTAAATATGACATTTAGGAATTTTGCACCTCACTTATAGACATGCAGATAGCGCCTGATTTTATTTCCCTTTCAATTAAAACTTGCTTCAAGAACAAGAGGTGCAGGTTTTCCATCCTGTAAAAAGTGGGAGTAGCCTTTTGTTGCATGGAAATCACTTTCTTGAAATACTGATAACCATTTATTACTATAAGATGTCCAGAACTGATCTTTAAGACATCCACATTGGTGTGTGACCATGTTGTAACAATTCTGTGCATAAGTATCTTAAAGTGGTCTTTCATCCAGTCCTATAAGTTCTTAGGAGGTTGAGCACAAGATGAAGTAGTTCTGCCAACGATCTGCTACGCTTTGAGTTGGCTTCTAATCATGTTTTCCTTCTACCATTTAAGATGGTAAGAGTTCTGAGGACCCATGACACTGGCATGGAATTTAGGTGTCATTTCTAATACGAAGCTAGTGGGTATCCTAACACTGGTGTATTATCAAGAAAGGTTCCATCAGCAACTTTAAAAAGTGTAACAGTGCTTTATTTGTAAGTGATACTGTAAAATACTGATGCATATATTTCCACAGAGTTCTAAAGGTTACGTCCTGTTCTTCTGAAGATCACTGTTACAAACAGTTGTTAATTGACATAACTACAATTCTGCAAAATTGAAGAATAGTATATTTAAAGATTTAAAAAATAAGGCTATGAAAAGTGCAGAAATCCCCCAAGAAGATGTAGAAATAACCCTGTAAAGAGTTCTAAGCCTCTCCATGTCTCTATTTTCCCCACATTTTTCATGGGTTAAGCTGAAGACTTCTGGCATTACTTGTAGCCATGAGTATATTGCTTGTACTACCTTAACCAGCTCGTTTAGAGGCATCTCTGCACGACCGTCAATAGAAAACTT
The DNA here is from genome assembly GCF_000703405.1 of Apaloderma vittatum. Classification (NCBI taxonomy): domain Eukaryota; kingdom Metazoa; phylum Chordata; class Aves; order Trogoniformes; family Trogonidae; genus Apaloderma; species Apaloderma vittatum. Next base: position 32,576 of record NW_009734983.1, on the reverse strand, counting down.
ACTAGGAAATACACGTTTCCTGTGAAAAGCGCCCTCAAAATGTGTCTGAGCGGCTTTTTAAGTGAGTACAGTAGATCACGTAGCAATTATTAAAGTGCAGCAGCTAAGAGTTATATTAAAATGTAGCACAGAATAGTAATTTATTATGCTATGTTGGTTAATCATATAACAACAATGTATTATTGTGTGTGTTTCTTCTTTTGTGTTAAGAAAAAACAGAAAATCAAACTCTTAGATCTTCTGACAGAAAAAGAAGGGAACTACAGGCTGATGGAAGCAACATTCTGGTGTGATAAGGTGGGAGCAGCAGATGGGACTCTCTAATGCCTGGATTGAATAAAATGCATCCTGCAATGTTAAAACTTTTTATATTTTAAATAAAATCCCAACCTGTAAAATATGTTTCGGTAAATAATGTAATGGTTGCTGAATTCTAACGTTGTAGTGAAATGTTGTAAAATACAACTTCAGTTATGTGCTCTTAACTGCTGCAGCTAAAGGAAGGATTTTGTTTTATGCCTTTGTAGTTCAAATTCTTGGCTTTAGAATGCACATATCCATTACTTAATTGGCTTATTTGCAATTTTAGCAATTGTTAGCACCCATGTTTTATGCAAGAAATAAAAGGAATTGTTGCAAAAAACTAATCCCACATTTTAAAGGACTTTCAACCTAATTTAAGACCAAAGTCAGAACCATTGGTCAGTCTATAAGAAACATAAACTTCAGTAGCATTGTGCTGTGAATTTAGAGGTAATGTTTTTTCAAGTACTGAGTAAAGTTCATAAAACTCCTGTGTAAGTTTCAAAGCAATCTAAAAGCAGATGTCTCCAGATGATATTAAAAACCAGTTTTATTTCATAAGTTTTGTTGTATAACTAATTGTTTTGATTTTTAATTTTTAGTATTTCAGATTGTATTTTCACTTGAATAATTTATAATTATTTATCTAGTTTTTAATCAGCTGCTATTGCAAGCTATCATGCTTCAGTGGGGTCATCTGCATTTTGTTTGTGTTAATGCTAATGTTTCTATCACAATTTGTCTGTGGGAAAAACATGCAATTCTATTTTTGCCAATACTTGGGAGAGAGCCTATGAAGCTATTGTCAGCTTCTCTATTTCAGAATGGAAGCAGGATAAATATATTGATATCAGAAATATGTGGTTTTTAAAATTTATTGGTGTGTGATAAAGATGATCTGAACTGTGAATGCATATGTGTGTGTGGTTACTTTTTATAATGTAAAAATATGAATGATGATTTACTCAAAATAAAACCTAGGACAATGCTGTACATGCATGTTCTTGAAAAAAATTCTCAGGGCATCTTTTGTATTTAAAATAAATAAAAGCATTTACCTATGGAAGGTATTTATTTTAAATAATAATGCTAGATGTATGCTGTCACATGTGAAGTACAAAATGGGTCTTTGGATTTAGCAGCGTTTTACTGTCTGAATTCTTAAGCTTCTTACACTGGAGCTGGATTTAGGTGTACTCTCTGTCTTCAGTCACAGACACTGGGTTCTGTGGGAACACTCAAGTTTTTGGTTTGTTCTGCAGCTTGGTGTAGGATTTTATAAATCACAGATTTCTTTAAAAGCTTCTTCAATTATTACGCTGTTTAACACGCACTACTGATGCAGATAGACAGACGACCTGTGCTGACTCCTCCCAGGCTCTGCTTTTGTCTGCGTCAGAAAAGCAGATGCTGCCCATTCCCAGGGAGCACCAGCTCTGTGTGCAGCCACAGCTGCTCACCTAGGGCTCACAGGAGGCTGCTCAATCTATTCTCAGGCTGACTTCTGCCCAGGACCAAACTCAGATCAGCAGCACCCAGCTGCAGAACAGAACTCAAAACTGTGTTTGACCCTCAGATGCCTTTACTAGAGCAATGCAGATCAACCAGTAAGCAACCAATGCAGATCAACCAGTTGAATCCAAGCTCTTTCTCTTAATAAGCATGTAATGAGTTCTGTATACAGTTTGTAATTTGTTTCTTATTGGCTGTCATTTGTCTGTCATTTTTAACAGATGAATTTATTTAATGCTGATAACACGTGCTCCACCCAGTAACCATACTATCTATTAAATTCCTGATCCGTAATCTTTAAATGCTCTATTTAGACATTTTTTGGTCTGCACATCTTCTTGTACAATACTCCTGATGTCTCGTGTATACTTCTGCGAGTCCTTCACGCTACAGACCTCTTTTGTGGCTGCTTACTTCTGGGTCACTCTTCTTGGACAGCACCACTACTTTTGAATCCTTTCTAGCATTGTTTTCACCCGTGATTCAGAATAACAGTTGGAGGTCAACTGTACAGTGATAATTGAGTGGTTCTCTCTAGCAACATTCCTCCTGTTAATCACTGGGAGGCAGGAAGGAGTGGTTGTCTTTCTTTCTGGGTCCGTTGATACTGCAGTGTGGAGTTAGGTTAGATGCACCTTCATAGTCTAGTCAGATGCCAGATTGTGCCTGCTGAATTCTTTCATGAGTGGCTTACACCAGAATTTGGGTTGAAGTGGGTAGACAGCTAATGGTAACTGAAGTGATTTTTAGACACGTTTACCAGCTTTACTCTGTAATGCACCTTTTGTATCTTCTCTTATGGGATGCATCTGTCAATGTGCGTATACTGATAGAAACATTGGAAGCTTCTATGCCAAATGATTTTGAAAACTCTTCTGCCCCCTTTTGGACAGCTACTTCGTGAAGGCCATATGAGCAAGTAGAGTAGTGCTTAGATCTGTTAGTTATATATATCTGGAAGTAGATTTTTGCATTGTTTCATACTTTATATATAGGACTCTGCTGCTAATTAAAATTTACCAAATGTTAAAGATATTGCTGATTTGCTGGAATCACTGCACTACTTGAATAAAGTGAGTTGTATTTAGATTGTGGAAATATATTTCTGAAACATTTTGGCAACACTTTTTGAATCTTAGGATCAACTCTATGAATGGATTTGTGGAGGTATTTTTTTTTCCTACCAAAATCTGTGTTAGATCAGGCATAGAGTCTTGTTACATAGTTCAACGTGATATCTAGATAATAATACATGCAGAAATTCTGGTTTTAGGAGAGGCCCAGCTTGATGTTATGAAGTAGCACAGATTCAGATTTTTGAGGTACAGAATGCCAAAATTGTTTTTCAGAATTATTTTGTCTTATTAAAGAATATTTTAAAAGCAGGCACATCATATACCCTGAGAAAATGAGGTGATTTGATGCCCTGAATAAACTATTTGAAAGAGGTCATGCTCTAGGTGATGCAAACTCCGTGATAGACTCATTTCTACAGTAATAAAATTTCTACGGTAATAAAATAAAGTTCTCTAGAAAGAGGCTGTAAATTCTCTTTTAGGGCCTGATCCTGCTTCTGTTTTTTTAAGCGGCAAAATTCTGCTAACATTGAAGTCAGTCTCATGGCAACCGAAGTTAACAAGCTGCATTGGTTTAGGATTATATTCCTGAATATTTTGGTGTATGAATGGTTTTCATTCAGACTTATAACTAAAATGTTGAGTTTTGAAAGTTCAGTTCTGTGGGTTGTTTTGTTTGTTTTTTTTTTTAAATTGCGTGGTAGGTTTTACAAGACGCTTTTTTGTCACGTTGTGCCTTAACGAACTTAGATTGTTAGATTGTATTAATAAGATGACCTACTGCTAGCTGGGGAGACAAAAGCGGTTTTCACATTTTCATATTTCACTGTCTTTTTATTCTAATGTAAATTAGTAAAATAGAAATAAGGCCTTTTAAATACCCCAGAATAGAGATTGTTACCTTTATTCACATTGCTGTTGGATCAACCACCCTGCCAATGAACAGTAATGTTTTAAATGTTTCTTCAAAAATCATGAAAAGGAATGGTCGGTCCACTCTGATGACAGGAGGCACTGTAAATGCAGTTATTTCTGACCCACTAGCTGCTATAGCCTCAGTTCCTTCTTCATCCACATCAATTACTGCCTTTTGGACAACCTGAAATGCAATGTAGAAATGAAATTTGTGACAAATATATATTAGCATGAAGAGTGTTCTTCAAAGTGCAAGGCATTCAGTTGAAGTAGGCTTCTCTTAAAGGTGAAAATGTGTAGGTCTGTGCAGTGTAGTTCAGTATGTTGGACTGGTAGACCCATACACCGTCTGCTTCAGTGGCAGAGGAGTTAGTAAAACCGCCATGACCCCTATAGTTAAAAGTGTAGATGCTAGTTTGGGTGACATTGTGCTTTTCCACAGTTTGGCATAGGTCTCACATGGAGATTTTCTTCTGGTAGCATGAAGCAACCATTGCATTTGTGTAGTGCTCCTCTCTGACGTGTAACTGTACAAGAGAGAGTTTCTCAAAAGTGGGAGGTGTGCTTTCACCAGTCACAAGCACTGACTGGCTGGATATGTCATTCACAGCTGATTTTGTGAGAGCTTAGACAAACGCACCAATCTTGGCTGTTTTCCTGTATATTTCTAATTTTGCATTTGGTTGGTGAACATACTTAATCTGTGCTATGAGGAACGATCCTGGATTGGTCTGAGGACCTTCCCTTCCCACTGAAATCACAGCCTGGCAGGATCTGATTCCTTTCCCTTTCTATTCTTTCAGCCTGCATGTGCCTCTCCACTTCCCCGGTATTTGGTTCTGCACTGGTGAACTGCCTAGTCAGCTAGCGCATTTCCAACTCTCAGACGCCTAATTCCAGGAATGACCTACGTGAAGGTGGTTGAAAGACTTCAGCAGTGTTGAGCTCTGTGCTAAATACTCTTAAATAATCAAGCTGGCTATCATGATTCACAGGGGCAGGATGCTCCTCTGGCACTTTGTAGCTGATGCACATATTGCTTCTAATATCAGTTAGCAGCTACTGTTCAAGTGTGATTTTTTTCATCATAGTGCAACAGAGTTAAGGGGAAGGGAGAAGTGTGCTGCAGATCACCATTGTACTTTCCAAAAGTGTAATAGCTTATACCAAACTGACAGTAGTAGCCATTTGTATACTATTATAATCCAAATAGCAAATAATTTTAGAAGGCTTACCTGTGAAACTCCTACATATCCTTGATCTGTGAGATGACTAAGATCTGCTGTATGTGTAAAGAGATGTTTAATTCCAAGAGCACGAAGCAATTTCTTCATTTTGTATTTTTGCTCTAATTTGAACTTTGGAAATGAAATATCCACTTTTCTGTTTAAAAAAAATAACACAGGTCAATGCAAACTTGAACTATATAATATATTACTTGACTACTACTCAGAAGTTAATTATTACACAGAAAAAGAAGGGGCAAAAACTGAAGAGTCTCTTCTGGAATATAGGTTGGCAGAATATTATCTCTGACCTGTTCACAGCTGAAGATACTAGAAATCATTTCCTTCTCTGTATAAATACTTCCACCACCACTTACAGTGCTGGTATAACAGAGTGACACAGTAATTTATAGACCAGTGAAAAGAACTGTCACTTCTGGAAATACACAGGCATAATTTGGATTTACATTTTTGTATTCAAGTTGATCCATTACTCTGCGTTTCCACTGATAGGACAGGTTTAACATACTGTGTATCTAGATGTCTTGCACACCTTGCCTCACAGTGCAAAATGTGAGGAGAGAGAAGGCCTAAGGAAGAATTTGGAAAGGCCAAATTGACTATGCCCTCAGAGAGACAGACATTTCTAATTCCATATATTGTCATCTTGGAGTAGAAGCTTTCATGTGCCACTTGGGCTGTGCGTAGACCATTAAATGACCTCTACTTTACAGATACTAATGCCACAGGGATGCCAGCATGTGAAAAGGGTTTTGTTGTGCTTGGTTGCTTTGCTGCAATAGACATAAAAGACATTAAGGCCCATGGGTGCCAAAGCAATACCTGGTTTTCATGTTTCCAAGCCAGGATTGCACAAGTTCTGCAGTCAAGTGGTCTTCAAGTGAAATGTAATCTCCCTCCTTTTCTGGGATGACAATCAGCATGTGGGCTCTCCCTTTGTAGGGTAGCTTTATCACGGTGCACCTTAAGTTCTCGTCAAAAGTTGAATTAATTTTATCTGACTTGAACATCATGGGTACCTGTACGCTTCTGTATTTGTTTATATGGAAGGTCTCAATTTCTGTGAATTTGGAATTAAATGGATAGAGCCACTTGCCTGAGGAAAGAAAGAAATAATTACGTGCATTCAGACTTGTTCAGAAAAATGTTCAGAAACCCTTAAAAGAAAGCATAGGATATTTTCTGTATCTAGGTGAAGTAGACGTCAGTTGTAACTGGGATAAGGGAGTGACAAGTGCAGTTTACTTAGTGTATATGTTTTAGATTTTTTACAGCAGGGAAAGGAAGTAATCCACAAAATAAACTTCATTTGCAGGGGAAGAAGGGAATTATTTTTTTCTAAGGTTGATTAGTTGCCAGTCAACTTCAGAACTGATTATCCTTTTTGTTTATCGAATGCCATATGAGCATCCATCTTTCATTACATGTCACCTTCTCTGAAATTCTCTACCAGCTGTTCAACATCTTACTTTCAAATTAATTACACAATCATTCAGATGGGGATTCAGCACTGCACTGGCTTGTACAGTGCAGTGGATTGTGACCTCCTCTATACTAATGATTCTGATCTCTACCGTTGCTGTCAAACACAGCCACGTCCATTTATCTTCTCTCTGATTTGCTATCAGGGAAAGTAACCTTTGCGTTGGACAAACTGCACTTTTGTAAATACGAAAGAATAAACCTGGGCTGTAGGGAGGCTGTGTGGCTGAGGGGTAATTTTCTTTGTTCTCATGTGTACATTTGTTTTAGTGGGAGTTTTGTGGATGGTGTCTGCCAGCTGCTTTGGACTGGAGTTCTGGCTGTGTCTGTGGCTTCTCTGCACAGCATTCTCTTGTCCCCTTTGTCACTCTAGCTCTTTGTCTTTGCTTTTAACCTTAAGCAGGTGTCTCTGGCTTCTGTCTGGCTATTTCAAAGTAAAGGGTGTGTTACAACTCCCTCTCATTGCCAGGACTTCCTTTTGGAGTCCCTTATCCATCTTCTAAGCCAGCAGTCAGAAAGAGCCCAGCAACAGGAAAAGGAGAGTAAAGTATTTGGTAGCGGAGGATCTCTCCACAGAACAGTCTTTGTCCATCAAAGCTATTCTTTTCCCTCACCCTGTGAAGTGTATGTTACCTGTACGATAATACAATGGGGTAGTTTTGGGGGAAAAAAGACTCTGGACCAAAACAGAAATTATGCTTGTTTTCATGATTTTGTGTAGTATGTAAAATCAATCAATGATTTTATGCCCAGTATCCAGCATTCAAAAGCCTATAGTGATTAACGCTTTTTCATTTGAATTGGTGAATAAAAAGTAAACGTCTTTTTTAGTCTTAAAAGAGATTATTCAGAGATGAATTGAGATTGCTGAAGGGCTTTTCATTCTCTTTGAGAATGTTGTATTGAAGAAAGCATAGAAGAGCTATGGTTCCCAATCATCAAGAATAATTTCCTATTAAATAAAATTGATAGACCAAAGTAAATCTAGGTAGAGGTGTAGAAAAATTTGAGCATCTGAATTCATTTGAACTTCCCCTAAGGTAGCTGAAGTTATAGTCCTGATTATTTTGATAAATCATCATTTTGCAGAATAAAACCAACACTTACCTTTAAAGACAATGTAGTCCACAAGAAGCAGTTTATTGTGGTGGTCAAGCTCTTCAAAAAGCTCTGCGATTTTTCCTTTAGTCCTTTTGTTAATGTTTTGATTTATGACAAATTTTGCCTGTGTAAAGTTTTTGAAGTCCACTTTCAGGAATTCCATATCAAAGTACTCCTTAGATAAATTGAGGAAAGACTCCTTGAGTCTGAAGTCCTTTTGGATAAAAGAAAGAGTACCTTGCACAAGGAGAAATTCTTCGTTCATTGTGATGTTATCTATCAGTTGTTTGAACAAAGCTGGTAAATGTTGGCGATCCACTCTGTCCTTCAAAGCATGGAGGTTTAGAACTTTTACTATTTGTCTGTGTGTTTCCCCATTGGCTGCCAGCATATATGCAGTCATGAGAGCTGATACAGAAAGGGGAGAGATGATTACATTGTTGTCATGTGTCATCGCAATTTTTCTGTAGAGGTTAAATCCGAAATTTGCAGTCTTTTCAGTGAAGTTGTGAAGAGTGAACTCCTCAAAACCTCGGTCTTCAGAAGGCTTAGAGAGATTTTTATGATAATGCAACTCTTCAGAAATACTGACATTGTTATTTGTTTCCAAGAAATTATTTTCTTTTTCCTTCTTTGGAATTTTAGGTGTGATGCCAGCCTTGATGATTTCAACACATATTTCACTTAAGAGAAGTAGGTAAATTCCTGTTTTCATGTTGACATCCAGTTATGAGCTCTTTTTGTTCTGCTAAAGAGAAATGAGAAAGGAAAAAAATGTCAATGCAATGACTTTTTGATTTGTTCTGTTGACAGTGCAAAAAGTCATAGATGTAGCAAGGTGCTTTTTCTGTATCTTCAGTGTATATATTCAAAACCTAAGATCTGTTCCCTGTCATATTTAGTTCACTGAAAGAAGTTGCCAATATCATTAATTGAATCCAGAAGGAGTATCATGATCTTATGTTACTGGTCATTCACTTCAGACCTATTTCACTGATTTTTCTTCCTTGCTAACTGGTAATTCCTTTACCAAGCGAAACCCAGATTTCAAGTACGATATGTAACTTAAAGATGAAAAATCAGCTCACTGGACCCATGTTGCCGCTTTTGCTCCTGTGAAATTGATGCCATCTATAAACACAAGAATTCTAGGCAGCATGTGGAAATTACATACTTGCCTTTCATCATTTCATTTCCACTTTTCGTCCTTCTGCTATAGTTGTTTATTACTCCATTCAGCTCATTCCCCTGATCACATGCGATAGGGTTCCGTTCTTTTATATTCCACTGTCCAGCAAATGCTGAAGCAGATTTATCTGTGCTGTCTCCTCCTTGAAAATGCCATGTTTCAGTCTCAAATTGCACAAGGATGAAACAGTTGTTCTGTGCTCAGAAATACAATTTTTCACAAGCTGTGATTTCTGAGCAAAGTTAATACCAGGTCTCTCATCTGTCCAACAAAATATATGGAGACAACTGGTCAGAAGAACTGAACTTTCAGAAGGCCTCAGGCAAACTTCAGCATCAGACATTGCTTGTGTAAATTTGCACATGCAAATGCATTTCACAAGCATAAAATGCAAAGATGCTTATCATTCATCTTTTCATCAAAGCTATGTGTGAATTTCTGTCCCATATGACAGTATTAAATTGCACCTTACGGAAAAATTTTGAATGGCCATAATCTTTGGAGGCACATTTTCCTGTTGTAAATTAAATGGGATGTTCAAGACTGCCAAGCCTGCTTTTGTATAGCAGTGGCATGCAAATGGATGAATGAGATGAAAAGATGGATTATGTGGCCCATCATTAAAGTAGTAAGTGATTCAAAAATCTAGAAAACACTGACAACTATTAACTACTCCTTTTAAGTTAAGGATCTGTAACAGCAAATTACGGTCATTGTCTAATTTGTGGTTTGGTACGTGGGAAAGCTGTTGTTACTTGATTGTCATTTATTCAGAGTTCAGCTGAATTTCATAGTTGCCTGACTGAGGCTGTGGGAGTTAGTCCTGAAAAGGTACGTAGATGTGAACACTGGAACATTTGGGTGCCAAGTCACAGGGTGCTTTTGGCAGTCAGGTGATGTGCTGTTTTCTTTCAACATAATAGATCACGTTCTGTACTTGCTGCAACACAGATGGGCTTGTAATGACTTAATGGGGAGGCAGTGAAATGCCCGAATGTTATGACTCCTCTTGAGTGCATGGCAGCCAGGGAACAGAGTAAAATATGCAGCGTACTGTGGCTGTGAATATTTTTTCTTTGTTTTTCCCATTAACTCTTGCTTGATTCTCAATGAGATTCGCAGTGTCTGTGTTCTGCAGGACTGGAATAGGGAAGGGGATGACTTGGATTCAACTGCTGCCTTGATGGCCAAATAACGCAGCAGCTTCTGCAGGGTTGGAGTACTTAACTCTGCCCTGACAGACTGCAAGCAGTGCTGTTAAAAGCTATTACACTAACTGCAAGGCATTTCTGCCCCTTAGATAGCGACCTGCTTCTGTGGAAAGTACCACGGCACCGAGGTACTGTTCCTGCCACAGTGCTTTGCCTGCCTCGGAAGTGAAGAGGGAGGACCTTTCCCCTGGGAGTCATCCCGACTTCAAAGAGGTAACCTTAGACACTGCAGAGTCAGCTCTAGCAAAGAGGCAGAGATTGGAAAATTTTGCCTCTAATCATATTCAGGCACAGAGAAAGGGCTTTGTGCAAGAGCAGCAGTCCCTCTGAAACAGCGTCAGGGCTAACGGCTCATTGCAGAGTACCAGCTCTTCCCCATCACAATCCCTGTGCAACATCTGACAGTGTGACCTTTTATGGATGTCACTGTTACTTCTCTCTCTGAGAGGTCTGGGACGGTACCTGGCTCAGGCAAGTCACCAAGTTCCCCTGGAGATGTGAAGGGACTGAGGGGAGAAGGCAGTGAGCTGCCTGCCGGAGGGCTCTGCCTTCCTAACATGAGTAGGTTTCACACTGAAAGGATGGGGCAGGTGCCGAAGCCCTTGTTTACAGGCACATCCCAGACCATTGAACACTCAGGGAGAGTCCTGCACCCTCAGGCATGCACAAATGCTGCTCATTTGGGTGTTATGAACATCACAGGAATAAGAACCTCACAATTGCCCTAATCATTTACTGCAAATTTGAGACTGCAGAAATTTAAAGATAACATTACAGCAGCTTTATCTTTCACTTTTACTAACAGTTGGAAATAAAGCGTGCCCCCTAGGACAAAGAAAAACAATTCTGGAAACAATGAAGTGATATTTTTGCAGATTATAGACTTATATTTTTAGACCTGAGTGAATCTTATACCTAATTTTAGAGAATTCACTTTATGCCGAGTAGACAGTTCATTAATAAACATATAAATATGATAACAGAAGTAACATTCTTTCTGTTTTAAATACTTGTTTCTAGTTGTCTCAGATATCAAATAAGTTTCTTGCTCAAATGCATTTTTCTTCTGAAGGTGTAAGAGCAAGAGAAAAATATATTAGAATGCTGTTTAAGATCTAGAACTATTTAAAACATTACATCTACAGAATAGCTGAAAATACATAAAATTATGGGTATATATAAAAAGTATATTAATAATTTCCCTTTACAATCCAAATGCGTCGTATAAATCTTGTCTTACCTGCTAGGTGGCTGTTCTGTTACTTTGCTCAATTAACTCAACCAGCGTTTAAAAACAAGAGGAAGATGTCTGTCCCATATAGAAGTTTTTCAACAAATATTTGCTCTTCCAAAGAGTGATGATCTAGTTTTGTCTGTTGTAAATTAACTGCTTTATAAACACGTAGTGTTGTGCTTCCCATAAATGGCATGATGAGGGAGGGGTTTATTCGGGTAAATATTTCACGGAACAGTAAACTCTTTGCACCCAGCCCTTCCGCACTCTGGCAGGATTTGGCCCCGCACATCCAGTCGCCCACAAGAATTATTTTACAGGCAGGCTGTGAGCTGCTCAGTGGTGGAAGCAGTGTCCAATCCTGCTTAAAATACCCCTTTTCATAAAAGCACAGGACGCTGTTCACCAAGGCAGGGGGAACGTGAGGGAGGGAGGGAGAATGTGCAGAAAATTTGGAGGGGTGTTAGCTCCCTCGCCCTGCAACTCCGCCATTCCTTTGAGAGGAGACAAGGACTCCCCTCCTGTTTCAGGAGCATGCCAGCAATTCAGTAACCCATCAGTGTGCCAAAATTAATCGACTGATAAGCACCGAGTGATGTTTCTCCACTGAAACACACAAAATGGGAGAAGCTGATATTCCTGGAAAAGCTATAGGAAACAAACTTTTTGAATTTTCAGTTGGTCTTTCTTAGATTCGACAGGCTTGTTTTGGCTTTTGAGCATTATAAGTTGGGCATGGTGCAGTCTTTAAGAGAGGTATTTAACTCAGCAATTCCTGTAGTGTGGCCATGATCTAAAATCTTCACTATTTTGATTCACTGGCCTAATTCCAAAACCATGGAACTCCCAGTGTTCCCTTCATGCTTCCCTATTTTTAAAATACTCCAAAATGAAACAGAACATTTTACTCTGATTTGAATTGTAAAGGAAAAAAAGAATTTGGCCTTAAAACTTGACATAAGGGGACTAGTCTCTATTTTTCGACTGAACTGAAAAAAATGGTATTTTATGCAGTCTAAGTGGAAGAACTGTCAGAGGAAAGGAAGAAATTTTAGAAAGCCCATAAAGGATTTAGCCATCAGGACTCAATGCAAAAAGGCTTTTGTTTGTTGCTGATATCGCTTCTATAAAAGTGACAAGAGTGTTTGCTTACAAAGTGCAAGATTTGATTAGGAAGTGCTTAAGACCTGAAGGTTGCCCCTCTATGGTCTGACCAGGTTTATATCTATATCGCAAGGACATGTTACTGGAGGGCACTTGTGGGTTTTGTGCTCTTAAGAAGTACCACAGAGGTGGCATGAAGGGTCGCAGGCTCTAAGTACTTAAATTCTTCTGTGGTTTAAATTATTTTAAAATATTCTTCCTTTTAAAAACAATCCTGGTCATAGTAGGCCCCAAGAATAGGCATTGTGTTAAAGAACACAGGAACGTCAAACGGGCTTACTGAGGGAAGGTGCTGCCCTGACATGATGAGGTCCATTCCCTAAACATAAAAAGCTCCACTGTGAATGCTGCACTGACTCCAGAACTTCAGTTCTCTATCCAGATGAGTGGACTTTTTTTTTCTACCTCCTAGTCTATATTTGTGAATAATTCAGTTGGATTTGGAATTCAGATGTCTTCTTATTACATGGAAGAAATCTGCATCTGACATGGTGGAACAAAGCTGCATTACTGCGATGTGCTTCTGAATCTGAGCATCTTCTTGAGGCTGTGGTTCTGTGGTTGTGGCCCAAGAACACAGTGCAAGGAAACCCAAATGAGCATAAAACCATACCCACCTTTTGTGCTGGGCAGAATTAGGAATGTTGTTTGCTATGACAATAGTCCTCGCACCAGCACCCTGGACCACAAAAAAACACATCAGTCCTATTTTGCCTGGAAGAAAAAGGAGGCTGCTATGAAATGAATTGGCTGTGTACAGAGATCTGAGGGAATTGTCTTCCTCTCTAGTTATTCAACGAAGTCCTTACTGGTTTTTCATGCTGTGTAACACCTTGCTGAGGGCATTCTCCACATACAATTGGGAGTAATGTTTTCCTCCCACCAAATACTCTTTATATTGTCAGTTGCCCCTTGATTCAATAGAGCTTTCTGAGCAGTACAACACCACACAGCGTATGTGTAACACTGCCAAACTGTATGATATTCACAGAGCAAATTACTGGGAAAGGATTGCCACTGTGTCACACGGGCAAAATTGCAGTTTAAGACAAAAGCACCCCTGAGACTGGAACAAGCAAGGACAATCCATGTGCATTGCTGCCCAGTTGTGTCTCTGCTGGGAGCTTGTGCCAGCGCAGTGCTGAGGCTGGGCAATAGGCAACTGGTATGTTAGCAGTTGAGCTAAAGACTATCTGTTGTTTAATAGACAAGTGGTTTTAGATGCATATAGAACTCTGCAAAACTTGGCACTGATTATGTAGTCCAGGTTCTCACCAATCTGTTTGTCAGAGACCCTGTGACTCTTACCGGGGGGTAGATACTGCAGAGGCAGCCTCAGCTGCTTGTTCCAAATATTCACAGGGTTTCTGTTATAAGCACCTTTCATCCTTTTGCAGTTCTTGTTGGACTGTGTTCTCTGCTTCTGTGGCCGCTTATCCTTTTGCTTTCCACAGTCTGGGTCAGGAAGCCTTCAGCAAGCATGGAGAAACCAATCATCTTAATATTTATTTTGGTTTGGGCTTAGATTCCCTGTGCTAACCATGGTTCCTTCTAATTACAAACTCCTTGGTATAGCAATAGTGTCTGCTAAGGTAGTGCTGCTGTTTCACATGCCAGGCCTCATTTTACCCATGTTTGTAAGTTAAGTTGACTACAGGTGGGCTTCAGAGTGGGCTCTGAGATGTGATGGACGTGACTGCAGTACCAAGAAATTAGGTTCCAGGAAGCAACTGTGTCGATATCTGTACCAGTTTCCCAGTATGAGATTTTTTGGAACTGAGTTTCTTGCATTGCTCCAACAAGGTAGTAACCCCAGCTTTTATGCACTCCAGGCCCTATGAATTTCTGCCTCCAGCTTTTGGTTTCTTAAGGGCTAACACAGGATATTTACATCTGTCTTGATGGAGCTAGTTGAGATCCATCAGAAATACTGTCTAAGCTGGAGCCTGGCGAAAAGAATTAAGGTAAAAAGGACTAATTTAGGAAAATACTTGGGCTGAATGTGATCTAATCTCTTCAACATTTCTTAGACCAAACAAAATACCAGTGTACCAAAAGTAGAGCAGGAGATACATAGAGATGATTTTCAAAGGTCTATATTTTTTTCTGAAGTCTCACTGAGAAGTTACTTATAACACATAAGCTAACATGCTCTAACAGTTATAAAACAGCTCTTTATGCAGTCTCATGAACATACTTAGTTTGTCAACGAGATGATTCATCCAGGTGGCTGCTGTTTCTCCCACTCAAAGAATGCACGTTATAATTGAAATCAGCTGGATGCAAACACCCTGATGGCCGCACACCTACTCTGTCTATAAGCCCCGACCCTTTTTGCAGCAAACTAGGCCTATGTAATTGTTCATATGGGAGATTCCTATAGTGAAAGCATCTTTGGAAGGTATGTGTTCCTGCATCTCACCTGGGATGGGTGCATTACTGTATGAGATTGACAAAGCAGTAAAGCTGTAGTATTTCGTAAGATAGGGCTGAAGTATCTCCTTTGTATTTTCAACTTCACAGTCAAGCACTGTCTAATTGCCCTTGAACACACACACACACACACACACACACACACACACACACACACAAAATTATAATTGTATGTTAACGGAATATCTTACTATAGAAGCTTTTATGGTGAATGTAAAAATGATGAAACACTGTAATAGGGTGTTCAGAGAAGTACTGTCAGTTTTCAGAAACAGGTAAAACAATCATCCATGAGGTGTGATGGAGGTAGCATGAATCCTGCTTTATTCCAGGGGATGGAGCAAACGACCTTAAAAAGTTACACCCAGCTTTGTTTCCTGTGATTCTGTGACTCACAGCAAAGGAACATTCTCATTCTCAGCGATTTATTTGGTTTGCTTTCTTACAAGAGCTGAAGAGCTGCAGCATTGGGTGGTTGGTGTTTGCCCCATCCCCACGGAGCCAGCAGGTGTCATCAGAACCTTTATTTCTCTGATGAGAAGGAAAATTTTGTCTGCTTGGACACCTGCCCTTCTCTGGAGTTTGTACTGAGAGATCAGACTTCAGCAGGCAGGAGACACAAGCTTAAACAACTGGCACTGGAAGATATTGCTGTTCTCCTGGGAGGTCATCTCAAAAGTTTCTCCAGTAGATGTGAAATGCAAGTGCATTTTTATTTCAGTGTTCCTGAAGAAAGTCAACTTTAAAGGCAGGAATTACAAAGTGTCTAAGAGATTGATATGTGTAAGGAGTAAAAAAAGTTGTTATTGATTCTTCAAAGTGGCAGAAAATACTGGCAGTAGTGACTTCTGATCACCTGAACTTCGAATATAATATATTTTCCTGCTATGCCTTATCCAGCTTCATGTTTACATGCACTGTGCATGCATTTCCTTAGTGCTGCGATAATCAAGTTGAGTTCTTGTGACTTGCAGTCTTTGACTGTCTGGCCCGAAGCAATTACCTGATGTAACGAAGAAATCTCTGCACTTTGGCCTTTGTAAAAGACAAGCGAATGATGCCCTCCTGCACTTGAAAAATGTGCTGAGGTTTACGAAGTCCTAAATGAGTGCAAGTTAGTGTTACTCACATTAGCCAGAATGGCTGGGAAAGCTCTTCATTGTGGGGTTGGAGTTTGGTTTTTTTTGTTTGCTTGTTTCCATTTAAACATGGATATCAATACCATAACCTGCTACAGATCTGGTACGAGTTCTCATAGCTTGAGTGTGGGGTTCCTATAGGCTGCATATGGTGGCTATTCAAGAGCTACTCTTCCTAGAGAATGTATCTACTTGGCCATGTTTTCACACAGTATTTAAGCAGAGGTTACTTTTAATACAGGACTTGGTGTCTCTGTTTAAACTGCTTTATTAAGACCAGACACATTGGAAGCTTATGTATATCACTCCATCATATAAGTATATATACAGTATCAATTGAAAATTTGTAACTAATATTTCCATTGTTTCTTTCCTGTAAGGAAAAATACCTAGACAGTGCAATAGTTAAATGGACAGCAACCCATGTTTATGGGTTGTGTGGGGACTCAAATATAGATTTTTTTTTTTGATGTTTCATAAGAATATTGCTTTTAATATGTGAGCATTGCCAGATGTGAGGTGTTAATTATTCATGTCCTTGATTTAAGTGTTAATGTCACTTAGCAACCTTACTTATCTTTGAAACGGAACTTTTTAAGGATGCATATACATTTCTAGTGAAAATAACATTTATATTATAATATTTATTTTGGAAATGGAGCAAATGCATGAGTATCTTTTACTCCTGATGGGAACCACATGAAAAGTTTATAGCTGTTTTTGAGAAGTTTCCTTTAGGCCACTGCAGCAGTTGGTTGCTCTTCCCAGTTCCCCATATTTTCTGACTAAAGCGCCATTGAATTTTGTAACAGTGAATTTTCAGATGGTTTTTTTTAAGGAAATTCAAGTCATACTTTCTTTGTCTCATTCTCTCTGTCTCGCCTTCTCTCCAATCGCACAGGCTTGCTTTTGTATATTTATTTTATTGTAAGGCACATCAGTAGTTTTGAGATAAATGAAACCTTCATATTCTATGATTCACTTGCTGGATAACAAAGAGTAGTGAGATATGTTCATGCTGAGCAGTTTTTTTATAAGAATCCACACCTAGAGGGTGATAGGACAGCTGGAAGGAGGCGAGGAGGAGGACAATCAAGGTAGCAGGAAGCTGAGACTTTATAGAACAATGCTCAGCAATGGTAACTGTCCTTGGAGACACTCAAAACTTGGCCCAGGATTTCATCAGTCCATGAAGCATAACTGGCCATTCAAGGTCTGCTACTTGGTTAGTGACAGCATTTTGCGACGTGGTTGGTGCTGGCAATGCATTCTCTTCGGATGCTGACTCACTTGGAGTAGAAGGTTGTGTTCCCACAAGATGTGGACCATGGGCCAGCCTAAAGCACCTTGACCTTCAGGTCTTCTGTGAAGTTTGAGTTTTAGGTTAGTTTTGTTTTTCTGTGCTACAGCCAAAAGCACAGTATCGGCTCTGCTGTATATGTTTTTTCTTGGAATGATTCCCGGTCTCCTACAGTCAGGATTTTGTGCCAAACTGAAGCATTTAAAAACCTATAATACACTGTATTATATATTCCTTTAAAGAGAGTGGTGTCTCCAGTGTGGGAGCAGTCATTCTCCAGACACTTTCTGGGTCTGTGGCCAGATCAGAATAAGTCACTGAACACATTGAAGACATCCCTTTTGCCTCCCTGAAGGCCTCATCTAGCATCTCCAGTTGTTCCTTCTTAGTCATTTTTGATTGAAAGCACCTATTTTGCTCCCTGTATAATGAACCAATTTTTGGATCCCACTGAAGTCACTTTGTACTGAATGATAGTAACCTTGGTCAGCGGCTGATTATAGAATGAATGTGAGATTTCTGTATCATATAATTTGCCTTTGATGGGGGTGTTCATTTTTCTTTTTGGCATTGTAATGAGCATGGAAGCATTTGCATTGACAGGATGTTTAAATTACAGTTCACCACCCATTCTTCTTCAGTGAGCAGTGGTGTCTTCAGGTTCCAGTCATTGTCCTTCTAAAGGACAGCCAGTCCTGTGGTCAGACTTCTTGTCAGCCAACATTTCTATTCAGCAGAAGATAAACGTAGGGTGAATATGATATTTCAACTACATTTTATTGAGTGAGTGGCTATATTTAAAAAGACTTTGCTCTCTCTGACCAACAGGAAACCAAGTCCTCTTGTGAACACCAGTGCAGAAGTAGACTGGCTCAGCTCTGCCGGTAGCAGTACAGCTCGTGCTGCTCAGGCAAAGTGGCATAAACAGTCTGCATATGAAGCAGTTGTATCATGACATAACTGTATTATTTCATTGAGCGGGCTGTGGGTTTAACTGTCCTTGCTCAGGGAAGGACCAATTTAGTAATTAATCATGCTGCAGTTAACGTTGGTAACAGCATATCAGTTCAAGTAGACGTGAGAGATGCAGGTGGTGAGGCCAGTCTGCAGCACGATACTCAAAGCCTGCAAGCAAACAAACTCTTAACAGATGTGGCTGCAAAAGCAAAGGTTGAAGCCAGGCTGGTAACCTGGTCCTAAGCACTCATGAAATGTAAATGCCTTTTCCCTTTTTAAGGCCTGCTGAAAAGAAAAATAAGCTCTGCAATGGAGCCTTTGCCCAGTGTTTTATTGCCTACTTTAAAATCGAGCAATAGGGCATGGGGGTGGAAGAAGTATGCAAAGTCAGCTTCCTCACTGCAATGCAAACATGAGGCTTATCTTAGATATACCCTGGGAGACTGGAAAACAAATATCTATGTCAGCAAAGCATTTTCTATAGAATCTCCACTGTGCATTCAGAGTGTCTTAGCTGCAGTCTCCTGTAGAGTAATTTGTTTTAATTCGAATGACAATGGCTAACACTCTTGTGTGTGTATGTGCGCATGCATGCATGTGTGTATTTGTGTGTGAATGCATCTATAGGAAAGAAATACAATGACACTGACCATAGCTAAATGCCAGGGCATCAAATGAACAGATGCAGAGCTGGCAGGACCTGGGCTCTCTCCCTTTGACTGTCAGCCAGGTTTTGCTCAGGAATGGTGGCAAACTGCAGTCAACCTGAGAGCATATCTGGGGAAGGGAGCTGAGAGGAAAACTGGCCTTGGTGGAGCACACTCAACCCGGGGAGGCACTGCTGGCATGTCAAGCAGCACCAGCACCGTTCAGCTGTGCTGGGGAACAGGCAGGAGCGAGCAGTCCTAAAAGCCACCATTCCTCCTGTAATCTCAATGATGCATTTGAAATGAGGAGAAACCTCTGTTTTAAAGTGCTGTCACCACAATCTCATGGTAATCTCAAAAGTGTCCAAATTTTGTGCTACCTTGTTGTACATTCTTGGTCACTTTCCCATGCACATGGTGTGTGAGATGCACCTCTTCCTGAAGCACTTAACAAGCTATTGAGGTGTGTCCTGTGTTGGTAAATGCACTGGTTACAACATGATACACATCACAGGCAGAACTAAGCTGAATCAAAATGTGCTGGTGATCTTGAAGTGTCTATTTTTGATTCTGCAAAGATACAGTAATCCTAGTTGTCATATCCTAAACACGTGGACTTTGCTCGTATCAGGTTAAAAGGGACACTTGGAAGTCGGTATTCCTTCTGCAGGGGAGATCGGGCCTCTGAATGTGGCAGCAAACACACTTATGCTCCTGACTTCAGACTTCCCACTTCATGGAAATCTCTCCTTTCCCCTGCCATCCCCGTCTGTGTTACCCAGGGAGGGGGCAGAACAGGCATGGGGGCAGGTGATGATGGGGCTTTCGCATCATGGTCAGTCGCTCTCTGCTTGGCAGTGAGGCTGGGAGCTGCAACACTGAGGCTTCTTCCCCCTGAGCTCCTGTTTGCTCTCAGTCCTCACTGTTGGGATACCCCCACTTTTTTGACCAAAGTGACCTCACATATAGCCAGGCTCAGCCCCAGCGCTGCCAGTTCTGGTGCAGAAGCAGACCAAGCTAACCTCCTGTGCTAACCAGGGAGGCCGGGCTTTCCTGCAACCACCAGGTTGAACACACCCTTTGCTTCTTCAACTTTGCCTTGGCATTTCACTAAAATCTGGAGCCATTAGAAAGTTTTTCCAAAGGAAGCCAACTTCACAAAATAAAATGCGTACAAGATCTGCCCATTTGGGAAGACTGCCAAGTCAGGGAGTGTCCCTGACCAATGCCACTGGGCTACATGGGACAGCATCACCCTCACTGTCCAGCATGACAGGCTGAGTCCATTTCCACTGCAAAGCCCCTCCAGAGGTGTGTCTTTTTCCCACTATTGTTTGAGGAACTCAGGATATATTTTGAGAATGTATGAAAAATAAATCCTTCTAGTGTATATTGTTAAAGCTTTTGTTGAAGTTTTGGATGTTATACAAATATTAGGTCATGCTAGACTTTTACCTGTGGACAAACCCATTACATTAGTTAAACAGTTATTGTTCTCGCTTTGAAGCCAGCTATTTCAACACGCTAGGTAGTCTGATAGTCTCTGAGCTGTATCATTTAGCAGGCACATAGCTTCTCTGTGTAAAAAACCAGCAAACCCAGGGATATAAAATAATGGCTAGAACTAGATCAAGCTCTATCACAAGTCCTTCAAATCCATCTGTTCAGATTGCCTGAAGAACAGTAAGAACAATCACAAATACACATCTTCTACCAGTAACCCACACAACCACATCCACACCTGGCATGCAATTAGCTGCCCTTAAAAATGCTGGCTGTTGTCAGTGCCCCGACACCAACAAAACTGTGTGTTTTCAACACTGCTCTGGGAGCAGTGGTTTTGACACATGTAAATGAGCATACATGAGTTTTGCCACAGCACATTCTGTGTGGCTGCCACAGAAGGACAGCTGCAGTCATTTTCAGCTGGGAAGATTTGTTTTTAAATAGTTTTCCCATGTAAGCATGAAGAAAATAACCTACTAGAGTTTTTAGCTGTGATTTCTCCTCTACATGAGCTGCTGTCCCATGTCAGTGAGTAGAAGCATGCTGATACCTTCCACCAATGTGTAGCTCACTGGCTCAGTTACTGGAGATAAGACACAATAAATAATGCTGAATTTTTATTTCTTATGGCTATCCAATTAAAAAAAAAAAGAGAGAAGATTTTGGTCAAGTTGCTAAATATCTAGTGACTGAATAACAGAGTATGGGTATATCACTTAAGATAAGGAGGCAAAGAAAGAGGAGTCATACTGATGCCTGTTGTACTGCCGCCTTTGGTTTCCAGACTAACAAAGCAGTTTGAAATATTGTCCATGGGGCAGGTCTCCTCTGACCACTTCAGCAGATCAGAGGAGAGCCCCTCAGTGGTCACCCAGAAGGTTTCTGGGCTGCAGGTCACAGCCTCCTGCCCTCTTGCACCCAGAGGGAGTGGGGATTGTCAGGGTTTCCTGCAGCCACCCAGATCTTGTCCCTCTGTGGTGTGGCCAGCCCTGTGCCAGCTTTCCCCTATGCTCTTGTCACCCAGCTTTGGGGAAGAGCTGGAAGTCCTGTGGTCCAACACGTGGCAGAAGGCTCAACCAGAGATCAGGCAATGGTCCTTGGAGGAGGATGAGGACCTGGCTGCCACCCAGACAGGGCTGTCTTCTTGCCTCAAATTCTTCCTCCTCTTCCTGCACCATTTTTTTTGCTTTTTTGTCCCATATTGGTCCACAAGGTTATAAGCAATCGGCAACTTGTGGGAGGAGGCTTTCTTTCCAAAATATTAGTTCCTTTTGTGTCATCACCTAGGCATTAGGAATGGGGACCTCCAGAACACTGGTGTCACTCTGTGCCTTCAGTGTAAACCCATGATGTATCACGGTGCCTTCTGTGTAAACCCATGACGTACTCCCACTTGTGCTTCAAATACCACAACAACTGGCACCCAGGACAGCTTTACCAATCTGGATCAGCATGTGGCTGTATGTGAGTCTCTGGTGTATTTCGTGGGCTTCTGCCTGCCTTTCCTTCTTGGTAACCTCTGGGATCAACCTCCTGTGGCTGGGGCGCTGCGTGCACCACGTTCTCTGCTTCCCCATGGGCGCTGGCATTCTCTGACTTACAGCTGAAATGGGGATTTTGGTGCCACAGCCTCAGTGCACCCAAGGGCTGTTCACCCACTGCCTTCCCCTTTCGCCAAAGATACGAGTTGGACGGGTCTGTTGTCACTGATACATCATTGTACGGGGTATGTCATCCCTTCAAGTGTTGCTTAGCAGAAGGAAGAGGAGCTGTATATGGTTTTGCCCAGCTTTCAAGGCTGCAATCCTTTGATGACCAGTAACGGAGCACTGGTGAGCTGTTGATAGTCCTGAGGCCTCCAGTATCATCCTGGGCCTGTACTCTGAAGTTCTCTGCTATCATCCCACCATGCCCGTACTCCTCCATTTTTCATTCTAGGGGCTTGACTCTATGCAGAATAAATACTTATTCTTAATACTACCTAGTTACAGAAGTATCTTTGTGTGTAACAGTATGTAAATATTCTACCATACAGTCATATAAAGCTAAGGAAAATTTTAAACTAATGAGGTAATAGCACCTGACTGCTGGATGATTGCTGTTACAAAGAGGCTAAAACAAAACCTCAGGCAAGCCACGACAAGTCCAAGCAAGTGCAGAGACCCGAGGCCTTCACTTTTAGTTTAACACAGACCAGGTAGCTGTGTTACAAGCAACAACACTGCCATATTTGTAAGGCTAAAGGTTATGATTACCCATGTCTTTCTTCATGCTGAACAAGAGCTACCAGGTTACACATACCTGAAGTGTAAATGGGGAGTTTCTCCCTCAACTCCTCTTTGTAGGGGAGCTGAAGGACATGTGGTGAGAGTTTTGGTTGCATTCCTCCAGGTATAGCCTTGGACAATGGTGAGAAAAGAACAAAACCTACCCCAGATGCCTCCTTCCAGAAATGATGTGTGAGTTGAGGAGGCTGTTGCAGTCTTGGGATGTGGTACTTGGAGCATTCAGAGGCTGCTGGGCTACAGCAAATAGCATGGACCTGTACAGTCAGTGAAATGGGGCTTTCTGCCTGGCCAGGGGATGGCCAGATTGCCAAAACCTGGGATCACTGTAAGCACAGCTGTGAGTCCCACCCCCATGCTCATTAGCTGTGTCAGCTGTGTCAATGGCTAATGAGCCTGGTTGTTAATTGCTCCAAGGTGTGCCTCTGGCTCATTTATATCCACAAGTTACCCCTTGCTCTGAATAGGAGTAATTCATTGGTCTGGAGCTGTGCCTTTCTGCTCAGCCTTCCATGCTCTGCTGTGAGTACCCTCAAGGTGTTCTGTAGGAGACAAGAAGCTCTGTTGCCTCCCACCTTCCATTTCTTGGGAAGGAGGAGAACAGGACCTGCTGGTGGAACAGCCGCCACAGCTGAGCTCTCCGCATCCACCTGCGTGGCAGGTGAGAGGGAAAAAATGTTCATCTGCAGGAGGGAGAGTGGGAGGCTCTCACAGAGATCTGGTGGGGAGAGGAAATGTGGAGTAAGCATAAAAGGGAAAAATCTGTCTGTCACCTGCAGCGACAAGAGCCGGTTTAAAAGACTAGGACTTGGTGCTTGTGGGGGGAGAGATGAGAATGGGCCACATCACCAACGGTGTGGTGCAGCGCAGTTGTAGGCAGGGAGCAAGCTGTCTGCTGCTTTTTTGTGCCAAGTGTGGTGCCTGCCTCTTCTTCAGCGCTGTTGCTGGCAAATCCTGTGGCAGAAAAATCCCAGCATGATGTCTATACACCAGGAGATATTGCCTAATGAAGTAAGCCTGGCAAATGGCTTTTGGATGCCTATCTCAACGCTGGCAGGAAATCCCCTGTAGGAATGGCAGACACCCCTCATCACCAACCACTCTCTCTTCCCCTGGCTAGCATACAGGTACCACAACAGTCACTGTCCCTGCAACTTCTGCAATGCATTTTACAAACCCAGGGAGATCATACGGGAGCTGTAGTGAGAGAGGAAGCACAAGCTGTGGAGTGCCAGTTCTGTGTGGCAGCTTGTCTGCCCTTGCACCTCCCTCCCACAGCCTTGTGGGCTCATTTTCCTGAAATATGGAAGGAAAACAGAATTCCCACATCCTGCTTCTGAAGGGGGGATATGTCTGTGAAAGCACCAAGATACTGAGGGTAGGAAAGAAGGGAGTCTCATTCCCACAATTTGCCATCCACATACCTCACCTGCTCATCCAGCTACCTCCTCCTTCCGATCACTGATGTACACACGTGAGACAAGTCAGCTACTTGCATGGGCTATCTAAGCCTGTCAAGTTGGCAATATGTGGTTGAAAGCCTTCAGGTTCAAAAGCAGATTTGATCCTCTTGTTCTGTTTTGAGCTGCAAGAAACTCAGGAAGGTTTGCTGCTAGGTTAATACTAAAAATGGTAAAAGGTTTCTGGTGGAGAAAGTAATTTTTTTTTTCTCTGGAAGACAGCTTCTCACATTCCCGGTGTTGTCTCCATTAGAAACTTCAGTTTCCCATGATCTTGCATTGTTGATCCAACTCTTCCCATTTCTTGTTTACTTACTTGTGGAAAACTAGAATCAATTCTGCTTGAGTACTTTTTTTTTTTTTTTTTTTTTTTTTTCCAGAAGTGTTAATCATTTTATCTGCTGTTCTGGCTGAAAACCACATAGTAAGCAGGAATCTTCCATTGTAATACAAATGTCTCTCTGAATGCTAGCAAACCTTAAGCCTTTCCTTGGCTTTCAGTCAAGAATAAAAGGCACCTTTGCTAGCTGAATTTAAAACATTTTCCTCACATCCTCTTGAGCAAGCATCATGGTCAATACTAATAGTTTTTGATAGTGGCAGAGAATGAGAACTCTTGCTAAAAAAAAGAATCATATACTAAGTTGGTACAAATGGAAATAAATCACATCATGCACTTTCACACCTTCTTTAATCGCTGATAGCCAGAATTAATTTGTAATTTCAGCTAGTGACAGTTGGGTTAACTATTTTTCCTATGAAGAGCGTACTGTTTGTATCTCTATCAAAAATCAGCAAGAGGAAGGGTTGGTTGAATTCAATGGTTGGAGGAAGAGATGCTGTCATTATTTCAACAGCGCTTGCTGCTGCGGCCTCAGTACCACTCTCATCAACATCCAGAGCAGCCTTATGGACAACCTAGGGAGAAACAAAACAGACAGTCATTCTTGGCAGGCAACAGCAACCAGGGAGACAAATCAGACCCCTTTGAAACCAGCCTTGCTTTACTGAGGAGTGAGTAGAGAAATCTCCTCAAAAAAAAAAAAATAGTCCCAGACTATTTTTCCTCTGACCCAAAGATTGGATGGAGGATGGAGGCTCTGCTTGCAAGCCTTTCTTTGCACCTCTGAAACTGAGTCTCTAGGGTGGGACAACAGGCTGTGGTGTGCCCAGGTGCGTTAGTGGCTCCCTTCGAGGAGCTGGGAGTTGATGATCTTCTCATGTTTCGAATACTGCTCTAGAAATCCTGGCCAGTACCAGTCTTGCAAAAAACAGGTGTGCAGCAAACTAATTTGATGTCTACTGTCACCAAGGGCCAAACTCCTTTTGTAAGCCTGCAGGCTGAGGCAAGAGTGAGCCCAGCTGCAGGCAAGTTGGGATGCTGGGAGCTATATTTAACTGATGGTTCTGGATATTACCACAGAGGGGTTTTTTTCTGCATGTTTGTGAAAGAAAGGAGAAGGCCAACAGCCACAGACTTACTTTAGAAACCTTCAGCTCTGAGGTGCCAGTGATGCCAGAGAGATCTGCCTGGTTGGTGAACACATCCACAATTCCCATCTTGCTAAGGGTGTTTGTTATTTCATAGCTCCCCGAAATAGAAAATTTGGGGAAATAGAGACTTATCAGGCTGTTAGGTAGAAGAGAAAAACATGGTGGTGAGAGGTAAATGATAATGAGAAAGCTGTGAAATTCCCATGAGTGTCAAGCCCCAGGGGGCTGGACCCCGAGTGTACAATAAGCACTAATTCAATTGCTGGTGCTTCTCATGGTGATACAAGTACTATCATTAATAGTAATAATAGTGATATCTATCTGGCATTTTACTTCAGCACATCTGAGAACAGTCTGCAAAGGAGAACAGTAATGAGAGCCCCTCTTTACAGGCAGAGAAGATGAGGTGTGGAGGCAACTGACCATGTCGCTCAAGCAGGTGGAGATCTGGAGTGGGGCACAGAGAGAGCCTGCTTGGGGAGAAGCGTGGTAAACCCCAGCACTTCAAAGCAGAGCAGTTTGGCATAACTGCGGCATTTGGCATGGCACCTTTCAAAACCCTCTCCTCTCATCATGTTGCTCCCATGGGCTGGCCATGATTGAGTTTGCCTTTGGCTGTGAGCTATCTGTAGACAGCTCCTGCTTATTATGCTTTCTGTTGCATTTCTCCTCAGGCACTGTACAGGGATCCTTGGAGCCTCCAAGTCACCTACTGCAGTGATAACCCTTTAGGTAGCTCAAGTCTTTTGCTGTCTCACCCAGAGACAGCTTGGGTTGAATAGTGAAACAGATGGGATCCACTGCTCTAGCCTTTATGTGATACTGCCCAGGACACTAGTTACCACTGGAATAAACATAAGAGTGGAACTGAAATTGCCATTTGGTTCTCACAGCCTCTCCCATGAAGAACTTATTCCTATGTTGACCTTGAAGGGTCAACATGGTTTGCTGCACCAAGAATTCATTTAGATAAGGATGTTCCTGATTTTGCAGTGGAAAATTAAACGTTTTTATTTTTTATGTTAGAGGTATCACATTATTAGCTCATTTCTATAATGATGCACCAAGAATCTCAGGTGTGAACTGTACCGCTTTATAAGTTGTGAATCAGAGCAGAGCTCAGTAAATTATGCAAGTATTAACTTGATATTACTCATCTACTGGTGCTAAGATCTCTTCCCTCACAGACAAACAAGGTCGTAAAATGTGTTAGCTGCTGCTAATGGTAGGACCTTACTGAACCTCATTAGATTTTTATAGTTTCCAAAACAAAATGCCAGAAAATCAGGACACCCACAATTAATGACTAGCCTGTTCTAACAGCCACTGTGTGCTGCAATGGTTCTTGTAAGGAAGATACTTGTGTAGTACATTTTGTGTATGTATGCATTACTACAAACCGCTTAAGTTATGGTATATTTAAGGTTTAGTCATGTATCTGAGTCATGGTGTGTCAGTGACATATGAGAGCTGAAACCTCAGTATAGGAGATTTGCCTTAGAATTGCTACATTCCCATTCAGTCAATGGACTGTTTTAGAACACCAGTCTAGGCTTGCTCTTCAGGACTCCTGGGAGCCCATCGGGATGGTCTCTGCTCCAGTGTGGGGAGCAGCAAGCCACTCAGGCATCAGCAAGAGAATAGTTAAATACCAACCAGCTGCAAGATTTTTACAGCTAGCGTGCACAAGCCAAAAATAACCCACTCAGTTCCAAGAATCAGCAAGTTCATAGTGTTTGCATTCCCCAAAAAAGAAACAAGACGATAAATCTAGGTGCCGCTGCAGCTGACTGGAAGAAGATTACCTCTGGAAG
The DNA here is from genome assembly GCF_000703405.1 of Apaloderma vittatum. NCBI lineage: Eukaryota > Metazoa > Chordata > Aves > Trogoniformes > Trogonidae > Apaloderma > Apaloderma vittatum. The sequence continues at coordinate 5,107 of NW_009734983.1, read as the reverse complement.
AGATGGTCTGACCATTTCTGGATGGTTTCCTTGACCAGAGTTTGCTCTAACTGCTTCATTTTCCCTTTTGCTGGCAGAACCAGAAATGCAGTAGCACTCCCATTATAATGAAGCCGTACCACGGTGCATGACAGCTCCTCATCAAAATAGAAGTCGAATCTGCCCATCTGGTACATCATAGGGACTTTCACAGTAGTTTCAGCATCCACAAAGAACTCCCTTTCTTCTGTGTGCTCTGGTTTAAAAGGCTTTTCCCAGTTGCCTGATACAGAGGAGAATGCAACTGAATATCCCATGTGCCATTCCATCATAAATTAAATTTTATATAACTAATAATGACATTCACCTGTTTCTCCATTTTTTTGAATTCTGAATTTTCAAAGAGAACATTTTAAAATGTGTATCACAGTAAGGCAAAAGAGTTTACCTGGCCAAAAGAGTTCATTAGATTTCAATTTCACTTTATTTTTCAGATGCCAGTAATGAACTAATTAGGCATTTTCTCTGCACCTACCACTACGTTTCTGTACAGGTGATCTAAGTGGCCTTTCTGTAAATTGTCATTTAAGGGCTTACCTGACTTCATCTCTGTACTTATACACTATCTGCATTTAATTTCTATTGCCTTTAGTCATAAGCTGCTATTTGTAGATAAAAATAATGTAGGATCTCATATCTAAGTGCTTTATGTCAGGTTTAGGAGCCCATTATCTCACCCACATCAGAAATGCACCATGTTTCTACCTTATTCCTTAAAATGTCCTCCCTATGAATTACTAGCTTCTTCTGTATCTGTTAGTATGTATACATAAAAATAAAATCTGATTAAAAAAAAAGGAGTATGTAGTAAATTAGGCCGTTGGATCATGCATATTGTTAAAGAGAGGTGTTAAAAGAATAAGGTCATCTCAGCACCTTCACTGAAAATTAGAAGAATATGGGGCCACTGGAGTTCTGGGTAAACCCCCAAAAGCAAGTTGAGGCTGCATGGGAGGCTGTGGCTTGGAGCAGAGCTCCCATGGCTTCCACAAAGAGAACCAAGTCCATGTGGCCCCTGGTTGCCTCCCCATGCCGAGCAGGGTCCTGCATCTCTCCATCACCTCCAGTATGCCATTAGGGGCTCTTCTGGACCAGCAAAGAGCCAGAAATTTCTCACAGAGCAATTTCCAAATGAGGTAGCTGACATGAGATATGTTGATAAGAATAAATAATATTAATACAAAGCCTGGAGGACTTACCTTTAAAGAAAACAAAGCTAGCCAGAAGCATTACAGTCTGTGGATTCATGTCCTTGACCAAATTAGTAATTTTCCCATGTGTTTTCCTCTCTATATAATCATTGATTTGCTTCTCGGCCTCTGTGGGTTTGTTAAAGTCAGTAGTAAAAGCCTCCAGCTGATACAGACCTTTGGCATCATCTAGAAACTTTTTTAGAGGTTTCAGCTTCTCTGTTAGAAAGATGGCATTCCCCATACTGAGCTGGACTCCGCCCTCAGGATGGCTCAGCATGTGGATGAGGTTGTGGAAGCCTTCATGTATCTCTTTCTCCTGAATCTCTGTAAGGTTGAAGGCGAGTCCTTCCAGGATCTGAGTCTGAGTGGTTGATCTAGCCCCTAGGGCAAGCATCGCAAATGCAGTGGAGATGCTTACAGGAGAGAAGAAAATGTTCTTATTAGGTGCCTCCAGTGTAACTTCTTTAAAAAAATGAAATGCAAAGTCAGCATTGTTTGGCACTAGTTTGAGGCAAGCGATCGCTTCACCTCCATGATGCACGTGTTGTTGAGGTTCACTTGGATCATGTCCATTGTGGTGGCTGGGTGGGAGCTGACCATGGGCAACACTATGAAGCCCAGCCAGTAGCAGACTTATGTAGAATGTGGACTTCATCTTTGGGTATTAAAATCCTATGGAAGAAAGGAGAAGCTATTACTACTGTAATTAAATTAAGTGGAAATAGTTATTCTGACATTTCTACTGAAGAAGAAGTCTTATCTTTTTTGTTTGTCCTCAGTTCCCATGTCATCTCACTCTTGCCAGATTTTAAAATTTTTTTTTCCCAAGCCTCCTGGCAAGTCTCTGCCAACTCTTTTTGCCACCCTTGCCCTAAATACCTGCAAAGTTAAGCATGGATTAGCTGCACAATCAGAATTTGAGCAAACAGGCGTGAAGGAGATCTTTAAATAAACTTTTGTTCAGATTGATAAGGCACCCTATTTCAAGAAAGGACAAATGGTGGTGGCTGTTTTTTAGTAGCACACCAAATATAAAGCCCTATGTCTCTAAGGAATAGGTGTTCTTTCTGAATAAAAATGTAATATTTTAAACAAGAACCTAAAGTAATGTGTCATCTATTAATAGACAAACCAGACCACTGGAGTGGGTTCATTTTCAGCACAGCAAAAGGAGTCAATGTCATTAACAAAAACAAGGCCTTATTTTTATCAGATGCTCTGCTGGTCAAAGGGCAATACATTTATCAACCTGTTATGCTTGGCTGTGGTAGCTACATTCCTTTGCAGAGCTGACACTGCACTGTATAAGCTTTTACAAAGGGACCTTGGAAATGTGGATATGAGTGTCCCAGTGGGCCTCATTTCTGAGGAGGAATCTAGGGCAAAGAAACTGTAAGAGAACTGCAATGGATTTGGGGAGATAATGAGCCAGATTTGCTGAAACTTGTGCAAGGAGAGACGCATTAAACCAATTGCTCTGGCATGATTCAACTTGAGAGACTGTCATCAGAAAGTGCTATGCTCATGATCTTGCTTTCTCCATAACATCAGAGGGAGCAATTAGTACTACTAGTTGAATGTTCAGTTACAGTAGGACCTGCATAAGAACAAACAAGTTATTTTTTACCTATAATCAAATATTCAAACATTTATGTGTTTGATATAAGTATTTCTAAAAAGCAGACCTATTTACAATTACACCTACTGTGTTACTGACAAATGGAAGAACCATAAGGGTTCTTGGTAACTACATTTTTAAGTTACTGTGCACAGTAGTTTTAAATCATCGTTTGGCCACCGCTGATTTTGACACTGGAATGATACTTCTCAATATATCTAGCTACTTGTAACTCAGCATAGGAGCTCCAGTTCTGAATGTTTAAAACCGCTATCAGTGAGCCAATGTATTAGTCAGACTTTGAAACGAAATCAACTCCCAAACAAAAGCATGAGAGCTAAGCCTAATCTATTTCCACATATCTAGCAGGCCTATTCAGAAGCTGTCTCTGGGTAAATTATTCACTGTGAACTATTTACTCAGCTGCACTCATAATTTATTAAGAATAACATGAATACCAAAGAACGAAACATTTCATTTTAAACATAAGTCACCACCTGTTCCCTATCTCATCACATTTAATATTTAGTATTTATTACAAAACACAGCAGATAGATGGAATTTTTTATATACACATTAAACTGCCAATTTCTATTTATCTGGAATGCAAAGTAGACATGGAATTTAACTGACCTGATCTCAAAATTATGGCTAATGGATATAGCATGGGTTTACTCTAAGGATTCTATAAAATATTGGTTACAGTTTTCTGAAGGTTTTTCTTCCTATTCTGATATTTTTGCTCTACGTAATTATGACAACTTTGCATTTTGTGGTTAATGTATGTATTTTCATGGAATTAATTCATTTTATTATGGTTCTGAATTTCCAGATAATTAAATACAATCTGAATCATCCATCTGTTACTCAGTGCTGGCCAATCACAGTCAAGACTCGTGAGTCAGCCCTCACAAAGATCTTGATAATTGTTGATTTTAAAATCATAGGAGTATAGCAGACTCAGCAGCTGCTGTTTTTAGGGGTCTTTTTTGTTTTTTCAGCCTTGAAAATACAAGTGTCCCACTCTATTAGGCCCTTCTTTGAAATGTAAAGTTAGCTTTTTAAGAGAATTTGCATCCTGTAAGCTCTTAGAATATGACTGGGGATTGTTACTTCATAGTTGATATTTACTATTCCATTTGATATTATTGCCATTTCTAGGTTAGCAAATGATCAGCCAGTGATAAATTTACAACAGTGATAAATTTACAACAGGAAGCAAGAGATGCAGGTTCTCCTATGGACTTAATGATTGAGGGATTTTCATACCAAGCATATTTTCTAACAATATATTAAAAAGCAAAGTACTGAGAACCTCTGCTAAAAACCCTTAGGGAATTGCTCGTCTGAAGCGACTGATTTTGCAGGAAGCTTCCTATCCTAAGACCTTTACTTGTGTAATCTCCAGAAGAACTGTTCGTCCATAAGCATGGAAGTAGAAGTGAAATAGTCTTTAATTCCAAATCTACACAGACTTGATGAGTAGTCTGGAAGGAGACCTGCTTTAACTCTCTGTCTCTTTTCCTCTCTTTGTCTATGTTACATGATCACAATGTATTTGTGATATTCAGGAGAAGATTGCTTTCCCTAAGAGCTTACAGTCAAACCAGGCAATGGCACAAGAGCCTGCCAACACCTGGAAGACAGTGTTCCTTTAAGCAATTAATTTGTAATAGGCTTGGTGATTACACTTGTTGAATATATTACATCTTCCTTGTCACACAATGTTCCCTACCATGCATCCTAGAACTGCAGTACTTATTTTGAAGAGTATATTCCAGAAAGAAAACAGAGAAAACTGGGATTAGCTGAAGTTACCATAAAATAATTCCACTAGAAGACCTGGAAGTGAGCTAGACTAAGTTTTCTGACTGACAGAACTTGCTTCTTCGTGGATACAGATAATTTGTCCACTTTAGGGCTGATTTTTATCACTATGGTTTGGAAAGGCAACTTTCTGCCTTTAAAGTCCCTTGCAATAGTCCAAGAGCTGAATATTCATCCCATGCTACTCCCTTAAGGGGTCCTCACCGGTAATCTCATTTCAGTCAACATAAAGATTTGTGCTGCTCGAACATATGCAGGCACAAAATAGAAAAGCTGTTTGCTCACCAGATGGTGCTGCTTCCCTCCTGATTACTTCTAAATGAGGAAATCTGAGAAGTCTGAAAGCTGCACTGTGAGGGCATCAGGGACACCAAGACACTACCAGTGGTGTCATAGAACCATAGAATAGTTTCAGCTGCAAGAGACCTTG
>NW_009734982.1:2601-2925 GCF_000703405.1 Apaloderma vittatum | reverse complement strand
ACGGGTGTTCTGAGGTGGCAGATAGGGGTGATAGCCACGCTTTGCCTTTGCCTTGTGTTGGTGTACGCAGGAGGAGTGGGGTCATCCCTTTTCGCTTGAGAGCCCTGGCACGGGTGTTCTGAGGTGGCAGATAGGGGTGATAGCCACGCTTTGCCTTTGCCTTGTGTTGGTGTACGCAGGAGGAGTGGGGTCATCCCTTTTCGCTTGAGAGCCCTGGCTGTCCCTTCAAGATGCTCTGAAAAACATCTCCAGGCTCTTAGGAATCAAAAGGAGCCTCTGAAACCAGGGTGGTGGGGCTGGGGCAGCGACCTGAGTCGGGGGGGC
>NW_009734982.1:2220-2486 GCF_000703405.1 Apaloderma vittatum | reverse complement strand
CCTCTTGGGAACCCGGGACATGCTCTGCGGTGGATGTCTTGGCCTTGCCTGCATCCAGCCCTGCCTTCCCTCGGGGGCTGTATTTTCTGCCTTCGTGGGCTCTCTCCTCCTCCTCTTCTTCTCAAGCAGAGCTCAGTGGAGGTGTGTCCCCATGCTCAAAGCCACTGCCCTACGCAGGGGTGAGGATTTTTGGAATATGCCAAAGCTCCTCACGCAAAAGACACCAAAAGCCAGCCTGTCTGCATCCTGCATGGAGATGGAGCAGA
>NW_009734982.1:1774-2143 GCF_000703405.1 Apaloderma vittatum | reverse complement strand
GGGAAGTTCGAACGCCAAAAGCCATTTAAATTGCAGCCTGCCGAGATGCTTGTGAGGAGACGCATTTTTTGCAACTGAGAAACTGTGTTTGAGCCAAGCCTCTGTTGTTTTTTCGCAGTCTGCGCTTTGGGAGGTGCTGAGATGCCTCCTGGCTGCCCCACGAAGCTCGTAGGTGATGCATTTCTGCCCTGTTCCCCAGGTCTGGCAGGGATCTCGTCGCTTCCCAGTGTCACACGCGGATGCCGTGGCTGTCACGCAGCCAGGGAAGCAGGGCTGGCCCCAAGAGCGACGAGACCCAGCCGCTTTCTGCCGGTGAATTTACGAGCTGCCGGTATTTGCCTTCCGCAGAGAACGTGAGCGGAAAAATGC
>NW_009734982.1:709-1678 GCF_000703405.1 Apaloderma vittatum | reverse complement strand
CCCGGCAGGATCGGGAGCTGCTGCTGGCTATGGCACAGGCTGCCTGACAAAAAAAGACAAGTTGCTGCCTGCTGAAACAGCACATTCCCATCAGAGCCACGTGGGCAGCGCCAGTATTTACTCTCCGGTCAGGCGGGGAGCTGCCAGGCTGGCAGCTTGCCTGCGGCTTCGCCACCCCGATCAGCACCGCGCTGGGCCCCTTCTGCCTGGGGGCTCTCTCTGGTGGAGATTTGCCCCTCAGGCACTTGCAGAATTACTGGGTGCCTGCTCCATGTGCTCCCCTTTTTGCAGGTGCGGGAAGCTCAAGCCAGGTTGCGGCGTTTCAGCTCGCTGCGCCTCGTAAGCAAGACCACACGGGGCGAGTTCGGGTCAGACCCATGACAACAGGGCTGTGTTTCGCAACAAGGAGCAGTTTTTTGGCTTCGCTTCCCCAGAACGGAGCCCGCTGGGTGCGCTTGCCAACCGTGGGCTCCGGGTGCTCTGCCTGGTGCTGCAGCCTGGCCCGGAGGAGCCTCCTGCACCGGCTGGTGCTCGGTTGGAAGCGAGACAGGACCTGGCACCACTCAAATTTCGGCAAACCTCCTGCTGGCACCGGCCCGGCCGGGCCTGCGTGCTCGTGCCCCGGCATGTGTCACCCCTCCAGCACAGGGCAATGGGGGTGCCCGAGCTGGGACCTCAAGATTTTCTGGACCTGGCAGTGAAATGCCACCCATCAAACCCCCAGGAAGCAGCAGGGGGGATCCCATTTCTGTGCCCTGTAAGAGCTTGCACAGAGGGCTGGCGGGGAGGGGGAGGCAGAGGGCTGGTTTCCATGTTAAACGAGCAATCAAGGGCAGGAATTTGCTGACATGGCGTTCTGTCTGAATCGCGGGATTAATCACAGCACAGCACCGCGAGCGAGCTCCCTGGCCCTGCTCCTCCGCCAGCCCCGTGCAGCCCCCGTGCTGGGCAGGGACCAGACCCAGCCGA
>NW_009734982.1:395-691 GCF_000703405.1 Apaloderma vittatum | reverse complement strand
CTGCCTGGGGTCCCTGGGCCAGAGGTGGGCTCTGCAGGGAGCTGGAGGGATCCTCGGAGCAAGGCTGGGCGTAGCGAGCGCTGTTCTGGTTTCTAGGCCAGCTCACGGGTTCCTCACAGCCTCCGTGCTGGTGTTTGCGTGGGCCGCGGCCTCACGTTCGGTGGTGGTTTTCCTCACTGCTGGCAGGAGCAGCTCTGGTTGTGCCCCAGCCCAGCTCTACCTCAGAGCGTTCGCTGGGGACTGCTGAGCTGGGGGACTGACCCTTTCTGTCTCTCCCTCAGGGTCTCCTCTCCCAG
>NW_009734982.1:0-327 GCF_000703405.1 Apaloderma vittatum | reverse complement strand
AAAGGTAAGGCGGGATTCTGAGCGCTGAGGCACTGATACCCCCCCCAAAAACTCCCTGATGAGGCCAGAGGGGGAACAAGCTGTCTTTAAAAGCTGTTGGCGTTGGACTGAGCTCCGTGGGATATGCAGGACATGCAGCTGCCTGCAGAGGAGGAGACTTCTCCCGGGACTGAGCTGCTGTTTCCCAGAGCCAGACTTGACCCCAGTGCACTGGGGCTGGGGTGAGGGTGCTGGATGTGCACACAGTGTGGCTACTGGGGTTTGGAAAGTACTTCCAACCCCTGTCTGGGCTGTGGGGGGGAAACGTGGCCACTGAACCGGGCGTCC
>NW_009734981.1:1320-1530 GCF_000703405.1 Apaloderma vittatum | reverse complement strand
TTTCTGAAGCAGCTGGAGGCTCTGGCCAAGCTCGGGGCTGCACGGCTCTCTCTGTAGGCTGTGTAATGTAATAACAAAGGAATGTCTCAGCCCCTTCACACCCCAGCTAGATCATACAGTATGAAAAAAAAGGAGGGTAGAAGTGGCTTTAATTTACAGATTGTGAAGTGACTGGTTAAGCAAAGTGCCCAGGTTCACTCTGGAAGCCTG
>NW_009734981.1:0-1257 GCF_000703405.1 Apaloderma vittatum | reverse complement strand
CTATGCTCTTAAAACTGAAACATACAGCAGCCATACACATCTTTTTCTTGGTTATTTTTTGGGTTTTTTTTCCCCTGAAGTTCTTTGAGGAATGGGTCCAAATCAACAGCCCCATAAGCACAGCAGAGGGGGCGGGATGATGGGAGCTGTGTGTGCTCAGGGCGGATGGCTGAGCAGCTGCTGGAAACCCGGGGGGCAACGAGAGCCCGTGACTTGGTTCAGCCCGGCTCTGGGAAGGTGCCGTGGCATTTAGAAGTGACGCAGCTGTGAGTAAGGATGAGACAGGGTTTTTTTTAGAATCTCAATGGAAAATATGCAAGAATGACACTGAAGATACACAACGGGGGTGGAGAAAAAAGAGATGGTATGTGAATGAGGAGGGAACTGACAGAGGAGGAGGAGCAGACCAGGCACACATATCAGGGATGCACGTAGCTCCAAAGCTATCAATAGCAGGAGCTCTCCTACACAGGCAAGCTCTTCTGTGCAGCAGAGCCACCAGCCACTGAGTAACAGGTTTGCAGAAGTTCAGGGGGACTGTTTGCCAACAGCCCATTAAAGGTAAGAGGGACAGGACACATTTCAGGCTGTGTTACCGGATGATGTCGGAGGCTACGTCTGTCCATGAACTTCAGCCTGAGCTCTGCACACGAGGGGCTGCTGCACATAGCGGTCTGTCACAAGATATTGAGAGATCAAGTAAGAATCACATGCCTCCTTAAAAGGCTAAAGTGTACGTATAATTTCACAAATTATAAAAGATGTTTTCCCATGTTCTCATGCTATGACCGTCAAGTTATTAATAAAAGGCCGTGCTTGATAATAAAGGAGCTGCAATGCCTGAAACATATCCTGTATGCCAGTTAAATAACTGCTGCCTCCACAAACCACAGTAGCTGAAATCCCTGCACACAAAGGTTTTCACATTTGCAGTGGCCCTAATTGAAAAATGCTCCAGGACACTTCGCTGGGCTTCAAGACTGCACAGAGAAGCCCCCTCCCTGCTAGCTCCACCCTGGCACATTTAACCTCTCTATTTGTAGCCTCTAAGACCCTTTCTCTTCCCTCTTCAACACAGCAGAGTATCACCTGTCACACAGGAGTTACTTGTTCTCCCCAAAGCCCCAATACAAAATGCAGGGTCACAAAGGCAGGAGCGGGATGGCTTAGGCCTCACACTGCAGGCCAGCGAGCACAGGCAGGCCGTGGGCTTGCCCTCGAGGCAGGCTGTGCAGGCTTACCGTCCCTGCGGAGGCC
>NW_009734980.1:4382-5281 GCF_000703405.1 Apaloderma vittatum | reverse complement strand
GCCGAGCATCATCTTGGGGAGCTGCGCAGCCTCTGTGCAGGAGAGACCCACTGGAAACGAGTGGGGACCTGCCACACGTCCTCGTGTTCCGCTGGCCCTGCACAGCACACTGACCTTCCCCTTCCTGTGGTGGGCCAGGTGGTAGGTGGTTGGGAGTGGGTTGTGCTACCCTGCCTGTGCCACTGTCTCCCCAGGAGCAATGCAAAGGAAGGGACATGATGTGACTTCTCAGTGCAGCCCCGTTAGAGGTCCCACTCCCCTGTGGCATTAGGAGCTGAGGGCAGTGGAGGAGACAGAGGCCAGGATGTTCCTGGGTGAGCTCCTGCCTGGGGATGAAGCTGCCTTCATAGCTGGGACAGGGCCAGGACAGCACGTACCCAGCAGTGCCGTACGCAAACTGAGCTGCGGGAAGGTGGCAACAAAAGACTTCATTTTTCTTCCTCCTGCCGGGCTGGTGCTCCCCGGAGGAGGAGATGTACAGCGGCAGGGAGCTGGAAAGCTTTGTCACTTCCCTCTCAGCTGAGGGGATACCCGCTGCCAGCGGGTGGGAGAACCAAATCATGGCAAACCCCCCCAAGGTCCAGCTGGTAATGGTGGGAAGCCATTTGTTCCCTCCAGGCTTGAAGACCTCCCTCAGCACCCGACGGCACAACACCTGCCCAGGCCCCTCCGTGCAGCACGAGTTGGTCAGACAAGGGCAGGGGGCTCTCCGGGGAGGTGCAGGGGGACATCACCAATCTTGCACTTTAAAGTGACGCCCTTTTTGTTATTTCCACTGTGGAGCTGCTCCTGACACCTTTGCAGAGAGGCTGATCCCGGGCTGCCCTGTGCTCAGCCAGCTGTTCCGCACCGCTCTGTGCTGGCTCAGGATCTGGCCCGTCGCAAAACCGTGGCCGTTC
>NW_009734980.1:1500-4351 GCF_000703405.1 Apaloderma vittatum | reverse complement strand
ATCTCGGGGACAAGGCGCGTGTGCTGGCTCCCCGGGGAGCCGCGTCTCTGTAATCATTAGCCAGTTAATGGTCGTTTGTCAGAGAAGGGCACCTTTGCTTGAAAGATCGAGGGTCGGTTCCTGGTTCCAAGCTTTGACCTGGGAGCAGCAGGGCAGAGGCTCCTCCAGACGCCTTGCCTCAGTGGCTTTGCCAAAATGCAACCCGACAATTTTGGGGTTGTTTTTCTTGGAGATGGGATTATTTATGGGCTGGTGCAGCAGCAGCTAAGGGGAGTCTGATGTTCCCTGTCTCGATCGTTAGTGGCCTTGCAGTGCTCCCTGTGTGATGGAGATGCCCTAACGATAGCTCTGCCCTTTAATGACTTTGTGCCAGAGTGATGGAAAATGATGGAAGTATCCCGGGGAGGCAGAAAGGGCCATCCCAGACCCCGGCCCAGGGGACGAGATGAAGAAATTTTGTGGTGACTGACCTACATGGAGGCTCTGCCGTGGAAACAAGAGGCTGTTTTGCTGCCTGGGTGGCACAGAGGGGACATCAGCGGCCTCAAAGAGGGGATGGCCTTTAGCAGTGGGGGGCAGCTCCCAGGAAGCTACGTTGTTCTGCTGGGCACCCTGAGGCGAGGAGGGGATGGACCGTGGGGCTCCCGTGCCACCAAAATCCCTCCTGCCTCTCCCTGCTCCTGGTGCCAGGATCATGCCTGGCCCTTGAAGTCCTCACAGAGCTGAAACTGTTATCTCATTAGACCTGAAGGACTTGGTCCGTAACTTCTCATTTTAAAGACCAACAGAAGCCTGTAACATCTTGAAAAAGAAAAGGCAGGAGCGAGCAAACAGTCTGTGTGTCTAAGGCGGGGGGAAAACTCGCGAGCATCACTGGGACAAAGTGCTGGACTCCTGGCATCCGTCACTGGGGGAAATGTGAAAGCCTATCTGAAGCACTATTGTTTCCTGTGCTGTCTATTTTGCAGTTCAGTTTCCAACTTATTCCTTTATCTCTGGGAACAATTTCCCATCTGAGCTCACTTCCACAGCATCTCACCCCAGAGCCGTGTCCAGTGTCCCCACGCTGCTTCACACAGGAGACGTCCCTTTAATCTGATGCCCAGAGAGCAGCTCAGACCTCTGGGTGGAAATAACCATCCTCGCAAGGCTGTTCCTGGGGCAGGAGCGCGTATTGTCTTGGTTCCCAGTCCGAACTCCACTTTTTTAACTCCCCCGGAGACATCGTGTCAGGCTGAAGTTTCCGCCCATCTGCAAAAAAAATGTGCAGCGCGTCAAGGGGCTATTTTAAAGCAGGACTCGGAAAAATAGTAATGCTTTGGTCCTTCGTCTTTTAAGTGAGCAGCAAGCTGTGAGATAGCCCAGTATATCATGTGCTTAGGAGGGGAAAAAAAATCATATAAATAGTTGGTGGAGCATGCTTGGGCACATCCAGGGCCCCGACTTGGCCCCGTGTTGGCACAGGCGACCTCGGCGCTGGCTGCAGCGGGAACCGGTGCTGCTTTGCACATGCCTCTGCACACGTGTGGTTTGAAAAAAATAAAGCCCTGAAACAGATTTCAGGAACAAATGTGGTTTGAACCTGGGCCAGGAACCAGGACCTGCAAATCTGCGTCTTGCTCTGACTTCCCTGCGGGCTATGGATCTCCTGGCTGCCCTCGCTGCGGAGCGGGGAAGTTTTGGCAGGGCTGATTTTAATTGAGACCTTAAAGAAATCTGCCCGTGCCCCTTGGCTCCAGGTGGTCTCAGTGGAGATGCGGCAACGGGCGAGTGGGCTTTGCTGGGTCGGTGCCTCTGCCCACACGTGACGCGAGGACACTCGTGACTCGGGCTCTGCTGCGCTTCCTTCCCTGCGCTGCGGGTCTCGGGGCTGGTCCCGGGTTTCCCAGCCCTGTCCGATGCTTGACCTGCTGTGGTCTCCCTCCCGCGACCGTGAGGTTTCGGCTGGCGCCCAGCCCGCTGCATTAGGGCTGGGTGGACAGAGGAAAACCTGACTGCATGCTGCCAAAATAGCTTCCACCTGGCGTGGCTGCTTCCCAACTCAGTTTGGCAACCTCGGTCACCAAAAACCTGGGTAAATGATTGCTCCCACATTGTCCCCTCTGCTACGGCTGAGATTAACAAGTCCAAGCTGTCCTGAGCCACATCCCCCTTCCCACGCTGTGCCCTGGTTTGGGGACAGTGTGATGCGATGACATCGGTGCTATGTAGGTCCTAAAAGTGTCTCACCATGGGGCACCCTTTAGCAGGAATTTGGGGTGCAGCACTGTGTCTGAGTTTCACTGCTCCACCTTGCTTCCTCACCTGGTAAGGAGCAGTACGTGCCTCAGGAGTTGCTGTTGGAGGTTGGTGAGGTTTTACACCAAGTGTGTGCCTCAGTTTCCCCCCCTCCTGCCCCTTCTTCACCTGCCCCAGCTGCACTGCCCTACACCAGGCCTGCACCGCGGGCAAAGGTCTTCTTTAGGCAGGGTGAATGCAGTTCATCTCCATGAAGTGCCTTCACCTTCCTCAGCTGCAGCCTCTTGCATGGTGCTTTTGAGGGGTTCCTCCCCAGAGGAGGCTGGGCTCTGACCTCCCAGGCCGAAACCAGCACTCAGGGCTTGGTGGTTTTGGGGTGCTACGGTGGGGAAGCCTCAGCACAGCTGAGGGGGAGCTGCTGGTGAGCATCCTGCTGCGCCGGGCAGGGAGGGTGCGAGGGGTGAGGGAGGGTGCGTTGCTCCAAAAGCCTCTGCGACCGGGGTGAGTTTCATGCTGCAGCATCATGGACAGCCGAGTTCGGAAGTGCGAGGGGATGGACACGCACACGTGTCTACAAACGCCAGTCTGAGCCCCTCTTGGCGCTGTGGCGATG
>NW_009734980.1:967-1474 GCF_000703405.1 Apaloderma vittatum | reverse complement strand
CGCGGGGAGCCGCAGGTGATGGAAAGCAGAGGAGATGCCCTTCATCCCTTTGTCCCTTCGTCCCGTCCCCAGGGGCTCTGCCTGTGGGTGGGGAGGGCAGCAGCTCCAGCTCTCAGGGTGGTTATTTTGGGTAGGAGGGGCAGCAATAGCAAGGGGCTGGGAACGTGCCGTCGGAAGGTGCAAGGGGAACATGCAGCTGGTCCCACGCCACCAGCTCAGGACTGGTCCCTTCCACCTCACCCACAGCCCGTCTCTGCCACTGTGAGCGACACACGGCCGGGAGGTGTTTGGAGCCCGACTCTCCTCTCTCGGAGCAGCAGGGATAAAAGACACCAGCTCAGCATTTTTCTTTGTTTTTCAGCTACTTGGTCTGTTTATAGCGAGCACCGTCTGGGGCTGCACCTCCCGGCCGGCTCCTCTCCCGGCAGCTCTGGCGGAGCTGAGCATCCCGCTCCCCACAGGAGTGGCTGGGGGAAATGCCGCCGCCTCTTTTTTTTTTTGTAGCCT
>NW_009734980.1:217-846 GCF_000703405.1 Apaloderma vittatum | reverse complement strand
GGACCAGCATCTCTTCAGGCGCGGCCACCCCACGAAGTGCAGGTTCCCTGGTCAGTGCCTTGGGGTAGGGTCTGAGCCATGGTCCCAGGCTGTGCCTGCTGCTGTGGGAGCTGCTCCTGGTGCCATCTGTGCCCGTGGAGGTGAAAGCAGGGTTTGAGCTTGCTCTGCTGGAGGCTGATCCTGATGACCCAGCCTTGGCCTGTAGCATGTGTACGTTAGGGCCGGTGGCCCCAGAGCACATGGCTTGTGTTGGGCAGGTGCTCCGGAGTCCTAGAGTAACCCAGGAAAATAAGCCAATAATCAGCATAAATTTGCCATGCGGGGTCCTGCTTATTTGTTTGAAACTATTCAGGGGTCTGCAAAGTGGGAAGTGATGGAAATGGGTAACAGAAGACCCTTGGCATCTGCTTGGCTTCTCGGTCGTGCCTTTCTGTTGCAATGTTCTGCCAAATCCCCATGGCTTCCCAGGAGCAGGGCTGTGCCCAGCCCCTCGGCGTTTTTGTCGAGGGTGCAAATACCCTGCATTTTCCCTTTTTTTTTTACCAGGGAGTGTTTCGGTTCCTGTTCCATGTCAGGAGGGTTGTGGGAGGTTTCCTGCCATGGGGGTCTTACAGGACGCTGTTGCAGGA
>NW_009734980.1:0-206 GCF_000703405.1 Apaloderma vittatum | reverse complement strand
GGCCTGCAGCTCCAGACTGGAGGGCCGGCGGAGCCCCGGGGGAGCTCCTCTCCTCGCTGGACTGGATGGGCTGGTTTCTCTGAAAGTGGAAATGTTTTAGCAGTGACGCCAGCGTGGCCGGGGTGGTTGTAACTTGCTTGGATCCGGAGCTTTTCTGCCTCCTGCGTGTTCTTTTGCCCCCTTCCTCCCCCTGCCCCGGAGATTTG
>NW_009734979.1:2295-2498 GCF_000703405.1 Apaloderma vittatum | reverse complement strand
ATGGGATGGGATGGGATGAGGTGTGTTGGGATGAGATGGAATGGGATGGATGGGATGGGATGGAATGGGATGGGATCCGATGGGATAGGATCCGATGGGATGGGTTTCACCATCCTCCTGCAATGCCAAGCTTTGACCCTGGGGATGGAAATTTGTTGCCAAGTGGGACTGACAGTCCTGAAATACCTGCAAGGATGGGAAAA
>NW_009734979.1:1527-1889 GCF_000703405.1 Apaloderma vittatum | reverse complement strand
ACATGGAGTTCCGGCTCTGGATCGGCTTGCACTCCGCCCTACAGTGCCTTATCCTGGTGGCCACCGACGCCAGCTTCATTATAAAGTACATCACCCGCTTCACGGAGGAAGGCTTCTCCACCCTCATCAGCTTCATCTTCATCTACGACGCCATCAAGAAGATGATCGGGGCCTTTAAGTACTATCCCATCAACTCGGACTTCAAGCCGGACTACGTGACCATGTACAAGTGCGAGTGCGTCGCTCCCGACCCAGGTGAGTCCACAGCTTCTTTGGCGACGGGCGGGGAGGATGACAGGGGCGTGGGGGGTCCCGCTGCTGAGAAATCCCACTGGATCGCTGGCCGCGGATGTGGAAGGAGG
>NW_009734979.1:0-1457 GCF_000703405.1 Apaloderma vittatum | reverse complement strand
AACCTTGCGCCCCATGCACGGATGCGTCGGTGTTTGCCGACAAATGGTTCCAGAGAGCTGGGGCCTCAGCCTGGAGCAGCCAGACCCGGATGGCTAAAAAGGAAATATGGAAAAAAATAGACATTTTAGATCATTAATTCAGCCTGCTGCTGATGGACACATCCTGCAAAATACACGGGAGGCGTTTTGTCCTCTCCGGTGTCTGGGCCACCCTGGGATGTCCCACCTGGGTGTGGAAATCACCTTGGACTGGTTTTCCCTCCCTTTTCTTGCTCCTTTTGGAAAAGGAGAGGCCGTCGGGCTCTGAGCAGTTGGCCTTTCCACTGCTCCTCATGACGCCGGGCCTGAATCACGGCGCCTCCGACGCTCCCGCAGCCGCTTGGGAAGGAAGTGGAGATCTTCGCTTCGGGCCAACGGCACCGCCCACCCGCTCTCAGATGAGCTGAATTTATTGAAAAAACAGCCACAATTGGGGCAGCAGACGAAGAAGGCAGAGAGGTGCCCACGGCGAAGCTCTCCCCAGAAACAAAAAGCCTCCGAGAGCTGCCACACAACACGTCCCCGATAGACCCGTCCCCGCCGCCACGGAAACGGAATTTTAATTTCGTAGTTTTCCTCCATTTATCGGTTTCGACCTGACCCCGGGAGCGCCCGCGGCCAACACAAACCTTCCCCAACCGCCTGGAAAGCAAAAACCCGACGCAGCCCTGGGGCCAGGGGACGCAAGAATCCCCAACGGGAGCGTCGCCGCCCGCGTCGGCGGCTTTAACGCGGGAGGAAGGCGAAGGATTTTGCCTCCAGGGAGTTCTCCCCGCCTTTTCCAAGCCCCTCGTCCCCAGCAAACGGAGGCATTTGCACCCCAAAAACCTCTCCTCCTCTTTGCAACCCCGCTCCTCGCCTCCCTGGACGCTCAAAAGCGCGTCCACGTTGGATTTTCCATTCCTCTAGATATCGAGCGATTATGTTTATTACCCTCCCCCCCTACATTTTTTATTTTTTTTAATTATTATTTTTTAGTATCTTTTTGATTCGTTCTGATTTTTGATTATTATAACTGATTTGTACCATATTTGTCTCTGCTGCACACATCAATTTGGGCTGATTTCAATCTCAAGTGAGTATCGCTTTCTAAATATTAAAACTCTTTTAATATTTGATACTCTTCCCCCGCCGGGGGGGTTTTGTGGTTATTTTTTTTTTCTTTTTTTCCCCCATATGTTTCACTTTTCACTCTGCTCGAAGGGTTTATGGTGGCCCTTTGGGATCCTCTCTTAAAATACCACTACGCTCCGCTTTAAATCACAAATAAAGCCGGTTTCTTGGCTAAAAAAAAAAAAATATGGAGGAAAAAAATAATAAAAATGATGTTTTTCATGCTGGGTTTGCCAGCGCCGTTCCCCGGAGCCCCGTTTCGGCAGCTCCCGGGGTCTCTGCTTCTAACCCAGCGATCGCTTCTC
>NW_009734978.1:0-263 GCF_000703405.1 Apaloderma vittatum | reverse complement strand
AAGCTCATCACAGCTGGGTTGGACACAACAACCTCTACAGATCCCTTCCAACCCAACCCGCGCCACAATTCTGACAAGGATTGGGCTCGGAGCTCCTTCCCGAGCCTTCCCCATGAGCTGTTTCCCCAATTTGGAGGAAAAAAGACCCGCTCTCCTGTTAAACCCAGAAAAAACAAACCTAAATAACCCGTCTCGACGTTTCATTTCGCTTTTCCGTGGAAGAAACCTGCGCGATGGACGCCGGCTGCCTGGACGAGGGCGGC
>NW_009734977.1:478-681 GCF_000703405.1 Apaloderma vittatum | reverse complement strand
CCAAAACGCCGCGCGGATTTGCCGGCTGTCAGCGTTCCCACAGCCGGATCTCTGGATTAAACTCCAGATTAAACACTTCCCCCTTTGCCATTTTATTTTTTTTTCCCCCCCAGCGTTTGAGTTTTAAACCGGGCCGGCTGGTGCCAGCCTCTGGGGTTAACTCCCTCTCTGCCGGGAGGGGACGCGGATCCCCGGCGTTCACC
>NW_009734977.1:0-274 GCF_000703405.1 Apaloderma vittatum | reverse complement strand
TAATTCTTTCTTTTTAGTAGGGGATGGGGATCATGGTTTCAAAATACGGGGGCGGCGACTATCCCGCGTGTTTTGGCGCTCGGCGTTCCCTCACCAGCACCTCGGATTTTTTTAGAGAGTTCCCCGTGGCGGCAGAGAGCACGTTAGCCTCGGGATTAATTAAGGTTAATTAACCGGCGCGTTTCTCTCCGGCAGGCTGGGGGCAAGGCGGGAAAGGACAGCGGGAAGGCCAAGGCGAAGGCGGTGTCGCGCTCGCAGAGAGCTGGGCTGCAGG
>NW_009734976.1:20701-26216 GCF_000703405.1 Apaloderma vittatum | reverse complement strand
TACCCTTTGTTGCCTTGTGTTCGGTGCTTTGAGTGTGTGTGATGGGCAGTCACTAGTCGCTGCCCTCCCCAAGGCTTTTTATTGAAGCCTATTAAGGGGGCAATTAGCAGTTGGTTAACGTTGTTAGCTTATACAATTAGCAGCAGGTTAACAGTGTCCCCGACCCGTCTAGACCAGGCGCTGGTGATGGTGGCTCCGCTCGCGTAATCCGGGCTGCAGGCTCTCAGCACGCCGCGCCTCCACACACCTCGCCACGCACGCCACCGGTCCACGCTGCCACTCCCGATGAAATGTTGGGGTTTGCAGTGATTTGGACACATCATGGCTACAGTACAGTGGAAGATTAATTCTGCCACGCATGTAGCTTGTACACTAGTTCTTCAGGTAGCCTGCTCTTACATCAGCTGAAGTGGTAACTCCTTCGCAATAGGATGAAGATTAGACTCTGTGTCTGCAGTTTTTGAACTCCTCACACTGAAATAGGCCACATAAAGGCAGAGTTGTCATTTTTTATTAATCACAGGTAACATAATTCTAGTCGCTGCTATAGGCTGTTTTGTCGCTATATATAATCTTGCAACTTTCACACAATTTTTGCAAAGCAAAAAGGGGAATGAGGAACTAATGCCCCTCAAAATGTCTTGCAGCTTTGAGGAAGAGAGCTTTATCTACGTGTCTAGAGGCTAATTGTTCAAGTCCCAGCTGTTCTGCCAACTGTGGTTAATATTTTTCTGCCCTTCACAACCCAAGACATTACATTCAATTGCACAGTAAGTATTATTCTCCAGTTCTGCAGAAAAAGGAGGCTTAAAAGTTACTTGGACAGTACTGAAACCAAGACTCTAAGGCCAGTAAGGGCTTTCCCACAAACTGAGGAGAAGCCAAATCAGATGCTTCTAGAACAAATTGCTTCCTATATATTGAATTAACATATGACTTCAAACTTTATATTAATGTATCTTTTATTGTTGTACATTTATTATTTGACTACCAGCATCCAACCATTTAAGAACAAGCTGTAGCAGCCTCCATGCTTTGTTGGGGCTGTGCTTCCCAGGCTGCAGCGCGCACTCCAGTGGTTGAAGGCTGTCCACCTCAAATCAGTGCATAAATGGGGATGCAGATTAGTGCTACTGACAAGGGTGGCATCTGACAAAAATTAATAACATTGAGCATCCTTTGTCCTAGGCAGCTTCACTTGTATTCCTGGAAACAAGGTGACTGGATCTGTGCAAAATCCAAGAAGATTAGGACAATATAATAAACCTCTTCCCAGAACACAAAGCGTGGCAAATGAATGATACAGCCTGTCACCTCTTGATACCAAATGAAATCCTGCCTGGCTCAAGCAGGGATTAAAATTTATTCCCAGCTAATTGATGTTTAGAGTCACCGCACTAGATTAAATTGTCTCAGCTTCAGCTTTCACTTCGCATCTTTGCCTGCACAGTTTTGAGGTAGCTTTCTAGGTCAGGCACTAACTTCCACTGTGTGTTCATGCAATGCCAAGGATGAGAGAGTGCAGAGCCCCCCAAAAATTCCCCGCAGTAAACCTGACATTTGGGCTGCAACTGATTCAGTTTGATTTGGGGAAGACCAGCAAAATTGTAATAATCTCCCAGGGTGACGCTGGTGGGAGTGCACAGAGCGGCAGCCAGACGAAAAAGACAGAGATTATTATCATTTAATGTCGCGGGCTTCAGTTTAAATTTGTGATAGTCAACTTCTTGCTGCTGTTGGAGTTGTAAAATAGTGAGCTGTCTCAAAGCAAAATGAAACCAAACGTAAACACAATTGATGGAAAATATAGAAAAGGAAATAAAGAGGCATCCTAGATATTTCAATAGCTGTTATGCCTACTTATTTCCATATTTGCTCTTTCTAAAGTAAGAATACATAGTTGTGACTGGAAAATGAAGTGATTTAATTCCAAGCATGGAGAAAAATGCAAATTATTGTGATTTTTTCAATTAACCAAAACTTTTGTAACACAAGTTCACAGTCAAAACATGTCAATAAATTATAGATGTTTCCATTCTGTTAATTTATGCAAAGACTTTTAAATAAGAGCAAAAACACAAGACACTTAATTCTACAGCTGTTCAACAAGACATCTAAATGTTTTCCAGAATAATTCTCCTTACTTTAAAATAAAATTTCTTCGAAGTGAAAGATATAATGGGGAGAGGAGAAGAACTACCCGACAGAAATCTGTTTCTTTATGAAAACTGTTTTAAGAGAATGTTCTTTTATTAGCTTTGAGTACACATGCTTCTTAAAAATTATCTGGAGAAAAAAATGGAAGTCAGAAGAATTGAATGATATTAGAATAAAATTCAGTTAAAGAAGGATAACAGGCAATTCTTCCTGATTCAGAGCGAAGAGGGTGTTAGTACCATTCTTCCCTTTGGGGGCCTCTTTACCCTCAACCAAAACAATCCTGTCTCAGTTTACGAGAAATTCACAACTACCAGCGACAACAAACTGCCAATTGCAATTCACTCGGGATTTCATCCTACTCCAAAAAACAGCCATCATAAAATTTTTACATTAGAAAATACATCCCGTTACTGTACTTTAGGTCTTCATATTATAATTCTATTTCTTCTATTACCAGCCTTCAGTCCACCAATTCTCCCTCAGCAGCCTGCAAGCACAGTCTCTGTCACGACATCTCCATGTTGTACTTAAAGTGACGCTAGAGAAAAAATTACATTGTTCTGAGCCCTGTATGGAATTTGTAAAGTGTTTCTCCCTGCACAATCCCACATTATGGCGCTTACACATATCTGTTCCTGTCCTTTCTTTAACATGATAGAGCCAGTTATAATGAAATGCACAACTGGTACCACAGAAGCCACCCTTCCGTGTCCTCAGAATATCATTGCAGTCGTGAGTTATGCTTGTGTCTTTGTAGATATTCTTTGTGTTCATGAAGATTCCGTGTATCTGTTAACGGTTCCTAAGTGGATGTTATCTCACTGTGTAACTCCAAAAGCTGGGGCTGTAGGCACACATCTGTACCACCTGTGCTGTAATTCTACAGTCGGCACATCAAAATGGTCACAGCAGCAGCAGCTGGTTGTGTGAAGGAGAGTTCCCAGGGAAGTACTCAGTACAGTTTCAGTTGTTTGAATTGGAAGTAGAAAAATGTAGCCCTAGGCAACTGCAGATAAACTGGCTGATATGGATCATGGACTGAGAATCACCAGTAGAGTGCAAAAATAAGAGATTTGATCCAGTAATATTCAAAAGTTTACAAAACTTCGGTTTTTTGAGTCACTGTCTTCACTACACTCAAAACCATAAGAAGGACAAGAGGAAAAAGTGTTTTTTCCCTGAAGTCTCTGACCCCTTTAGAACTATAGGAAAAAGTTCAAATACTTCTGTTTTCACCCTTCTGAGAAGGCCAGGAAAGGGAGGAAGAGATATTTGTACTGAGACTGCATTCTTGCTGCAGTACTGGCTTTTCTAACAGCTACTGCATAATACAAAATTCATCCTGACAAGTCATTTGAATATTGCTCTCTGAAAGCATCAAGTTCTGCAGTTAAACCTACAGTACTGATAACATTGCTGTGTGCACTGGAGCCAATCCGCAGCTGCCAGAAGCTCTTCCAGGAGGTGCTCTTCCAGAGTATTTGTAAACACCTACACATAGGACTGAAGAAGATTACAGAGCTTTGTGAAAGGGGAAATAAAATGCCAATAAAAAGAAGCATTTTCCTATTAGATATGGTCGTTTGTTTTTTTTTCCTTCTGGGGTTTGCACTTCTGGATAGCAGAAATAGAAATATGGTAAATGTACTTTCTTGGTTAATTGACTTGCGCCTGCCAGCAGATATACTCAGCTTATTTCATCCATCTTATTCTATCATCTATTATGATTAGTATAGCTATGTCCCATATGATTTAAGGAAATTTCAGTACATTTCCTTATACAGAATTTTTGCATTTCTCGTTTTGCTAGTAAAACAGCAACATGGGACATTGATTAATAAGCACTGTATAATCCTCAGATACATTTAGTAAATCACTCTTCTACTACAGACTTTCATCTAACATCTAAATAGAAAGAACAAGGGAAACTACACATAACATTTGTAATAAAATCATCCAAGTTGACATAATTTAATATATTTATATAATACTAATACCATGTCTGATCATGAAAGATAAGGAAAAAAATTAGTTGGCACAAAATTAAAAAACGCAAAAGGCCATGAAAATGAGCCTTCATATAAAATAAATCACACGAAAATGACTGTGGTGATAAAAAAGTGCATCACAGACGATTTGTTCCATCTTTCTGTTATTTGCCACTAAGCACTTTATCAACAGAAAGTGGTAATATCAAACTGCTGCAGGATTATGGCTTAACTCCGCTAGATGCAGAACAAAAAGCAGTCCCTGCCTCAGCCCACAGCCTTGCCACTGGGCCAGCTAGTAATGGCTTGGAGGTTTCTGATGTACAGTCAGAATTGTTGTGGTAGAGAAGTTGCTGTGACTAAGGTATTTTCCAATTATAGTTAGCTCCATTGTACCTGGATTTGATAAATAACAGGACTTCACTTAATATTTTTAAGGAAAAAAGCCCAGAACTCTATGTTTTAAAAAAAAATATATATATTTCTGTAGAACTTTCCATCACCATCTTGTTTTGTTACCTGGGAACCTCAATGTCATAAAGCATCACTTCAGTGCCCAAGTTAGTAGAAACCATTAGAAGTTGCACACTGAAACTTAAATACATCAACACTCAGCTAATCTGTAGTGTAAAGGAGGCCCTCAGGATAGGTTCAACATTGCAATTATCCACAAGAGCATCTGGAAAATGTTCAACTCCACATGATTTTAATAGGAACCTGACTTATTTTCTCAAAAAAATTTCCATCAGATGTGTTAGTTTATAAAGTACATCTCCTCCACTGCCTTCCCTTCTCTCCTGCCATACAAATTGGACAGGATTATGAAACTAGCTAGGTTATCTTCTTCTTATGTGCCATGACCAGTGTATGAGCTTTGAAGGCCAAGCTACATTTCATGGAAAGCTGACTGAACTGGGAGAAAAAGGTGCACTGCACTTTTTCCCATTGAGATTCAAATAACGTATCATTTGCACTCTTAGAAACAAATGATGACATAACCATTTTGATCTGCTTTCCATTTAATGGAAGATATGATACCAACTGAGGCATGTATTTATAAAATACACACGATCCCTTTTGATTTTAATCAGCACTCACTGAAGGGCATTCATTTTTTATAGGAAAAATATAAAACCAGTATCTTTTGGTTGTTATCACCAAGAACCATAGAAACATGAGTTCCTTCCTGCCATGTCTACTTTGCCAGTGTTAAATAATATCTAGCTTGGTTCTCTGAAAATGCAATTACAAAAATAGTTCCTGCTTCAGCAACAATCTGCTCCTGAAGTGTGACCCGAGTCACATCTGCTGAATTTTAGCATTAAAAGCAGGTTTTCTTCATGTCAGAGTCTAGAGCTGTAACAGGT